>NW_011888791.1:11704594-11710622 GCF_000151845.1 Pteropus vampyrus | reverse complement strand
GCATGGTCGGATTTTTCACCTATTCTGAGTTTTTTGATATGGAATGACAATGAGGATTCGATTCCAATTTGACTGACTGGCCCTGTGCCCATTTCAGACTGCTTTTGGTCTGCCTTGTCCTTACATATTCCTGGATGCCCTCTATAAAGGCTAATTTTTCCACAGAGCATTTTCTCCTATGTGTTGGGGAAATATATAAATTTAAGACATGGAAATGAAAATAAAAGACACAGATATTAGATTTAACATTATGATTAAGTATAGAAATATCCCACTCTGGGGTTCTAAAGAAATCTAAGGGCAGGCACCCATAATATTTACCAAATAAAAAAGAACTATTAGATTTTTAACAGTATTTTTAGAGTATTGGAAAACTAAAAGCTGATGCAAAACTATGCCTTTTGATCTGTGCCTTTTCTTTCTTTACTCCATTCCAGTATAATTTCTTCTTATTCCTTTTCTTTTTGTTCATGCCTTTCTCCATTACAGAATTTTCTTATTGAAAATGTACAATTACTTTATTTCAATTTCTACCCCTCAGCTCTCCAATAGTCTTAATTTGTGAATAGATGATTGTTTTAACTCTGATCTTATTTGGCCTGAAGCTTCATGGTGAAGTCTTTGCAGCAGGGAATTCCCCTGTTGCTTTTACACAATATTGTGTCAGAGGTAGAATTAACCATATGATATGCTTATGTTATAATGCCATTGATTCCGGAGACCACATATACAAATAAGCGTATTTTCAGTCACACTTTATGACAGATATTAGGGTGACATGTGAAAATCATATTAATGGATAACTTCATTGAATATCTGTAGTTGGAAATTGCAAATGAATTCACTGACTGCTACATAGTTGATTGTGTAGAGTTGAAAACAGCTATTATTTGTTTATATAGTTCATGGTTAAGCAAGTGAAATATCACAGAATGAGATAATTTATGGCAGGATTTGCTATGTGAACTTTAAAATAAAAGGAGAAGGAGGAAGGTAAAAAACATAAAGAGAAACATTTAACTAGTATGCTCAAAGGAAATGCTGAGAAAGAAGATGGAAGTGTCCTGAAACATATCATGAGACCTTTATGAATTATTAAAAAGAAAACCATTATATTGTCATCCTTTTATGTTGAAGATAATAAAATAATAGTATAAATTGAGAACATCTATAAACTTCTTGAGGATAGTGGAAGCAGAATATGATCATAAAGTTAATTGCTTTTCTGAAATAAAATTAGTAGTAACAGGCAATTCAGTAGATAACAATATCTAATCACATTTTCTTTGCTAAATAAGTTTATATCTCTGCCTAATTACTTCTAAAAAGACAATGGAAAACCTTGCTTACAAGTAGAAGTAAGACAAATCACTAAGTATCCTTTGTCATGGCAATTTCAAACAATGTTCTTTCTCATCTACCAAGCTTGATTTAAGGAATCCAACCATGGGACAAGAAAGTGGGAGTTTTTATTGTATTTTTAACTCTTAAATTTTGTGTGTTGAAAACTAGCATCCCAATGAGAAGTTTGGTCAAAATGAGAATTATAAAACAAGAAAGACACTCAATTCACCTTATCTGAAAAAGTTTATGTAATTTGAAAAAGATCTTTTCAGTCTGTAGAATAAACCTCCTCTTTTATTTCTCTATCAATTGAATTGTGAGATGCTGACCATTCTTATCGCTTACACATGCCTCATGCCTGGTGGCAAAGACCTACTGAAGCGGAGGCTCAGTTATGTGTCCTCTCTGGGGCACAGTTACAGTTTGAGCATTTTTTTTTTTTGTTATGACAAGTATGATCTCAGATTTGAGGAAATCGGGGAGAAAAGGGAACATTGCTCTAAGTATGTGCTGCAGAAAATGGTCTTAGAAGTCACATAGAATTCAGGGAGAACATGGAGTCATCATTCACAATCATTTTTGATGTTTAACTATATGCATATGGCACTCTTGAGACACTAAGGGAGATGAGGAAATGACTGCTCCTACCTCCCAAACTGTGAAATAACCAGAGATGGGTTATACCAGTTTTTGGAGAAAAATAAACTTAAAAGGATTTTGTAGAAATAAAATTTTGTGTTGGCAACAATGAATGATCTTTTTTTTGTTCTATGGATGATTTATTTTTGCCATTGAAATATTATTTTAACAAAAAACTTATTTTATTTTCTAATTATAGATTAAGATTTTGTCATTAGTAATTTAACATAATTTAACAGAATTTTGTCATTAGTAATTTAACATAATTTAACAGAATTTTGTCATTAGTAATTTAACATAATTTAACAGAAAACATAAATAAAATAACATTCATGCAACTTAACACTAAAAAACTAACAATGCCATTAAAAAAATGGGCATAGAATTTGCTGAATAGACATTTCTCCAAAGAAGACATAGAAATGGCCAATAGACATATAAAAAGATGCTCAACATTACTGATCATGGGAGAAATGCAAATTAAAACCACAATGAGATATCACCTCACACCTGACAGAATGACCATCATCGATAAATCAACCAACAACAAATGTTGGCGAGGATGTGGAGAAAGGGAACCCTCATGGACTGTTGGTGGAGTTGCATCTTGGTACATACAGTATAGAGGTTCCTCCCAAAATTAAAAATACAACCACCTTATAACCCAGAAATTCCACTTTTGAGTATTTATGTGAAGAAATCCAAAACACTAATTAAAAAGATATATGCACCCCTAAGTTCACTGCAGAGCTATTTACAATAGCCAAGATATGAAAGCAACCTAAGTTCCCACCAATAGATGACTTAATAAAGAAGAAATGGTATACACACATACAATGGAATATTATTCAGCCATAAAAAAGAGTGAAATCATATTCGTAACGACATAGGTGGACCTGGCAGATATTATGTTAAGTGAAATAAGTCAGACAGAAAAAGAGAAATACCACATAATCTCACTTATATGTGGAATCTAAAGAACAAAACAAACAAACAAAACAGAAACAGACTCATAGATGCAGTAAACAAGCCGATGGTTGCCAGATAGGAGAGGGGTTGGGGGCCTGGATGAGAAATGTGAAGGGATTAAGAAGTATAAATTGATAATTACAAAATAGTCATGGGGATGTAAAGTATAGGGAATATAGTCAATAATATGGTAATAGCTATGTATAGTGGCAGGTGGGTACTAGACTGGTCAGAGAGATCACTTTGTAAATTATATAAATGTCTAACCACTATGCTGTATACCTGAAAATAACATAAAATAATGTCGAATGTCAACTGTAATTGAAAAATCGAAAAAGGGAGAAAAAGGTGAAGTAAAATAAAAGGTTCAAACTTCCCGGTATATAATGAATAAGTCATGGGGATGTGGTGTACAGCACAGGGAATATAGTCAGTAATATTGTGATAGTGTTATATCGTGTCAGATGGTTGTTAGACTTATCACAGTGACCACTTCTTTAGGTATATAAGTGTTAAATAATTATGGTGTACACCCAAAACTAATACAATATTATATGTTAACTATGTTTTAATAAAAATCTTTTAAAAATGAAAAGGGTCACTTCTTGTTATAGCTACTCTATACTAATCAACGGCTCCCTGTTTATAGCCATTTTGTCGAGAATTTTAACAGGCAGGAGGAGGAGCATATATGATTCAAGCAATAGTTCTCATTAGTATATAGCTTTTAACTGCAATCTCCATCTAACAGATCGGCAAACATATTAAACAATGTCTTATTTATTTCTAAATCTTTCTAGAATGAATAATTAAACCCAAATACCAAACTAAGATATATTATATAAATTAACCAGCATTGCAGTTTAACATACTTGTCACCAATGAAATCAGTAATTTCCTGCTCCATTTTCAAGAGTACTATTTTGTCTCGGCAAAATAAATGTTAAAACAAAAAGGTTTTATGTACTTCTTTTTCTCAAAAACCTAAAAAGTTCATTTGGTTGTATGGGAAATATTGTTTTAATGTATATGGCTACAAACTTGTATCTAACTCTTCTTTGGAACACACTGTCCCATATATATGGTTTCATTCTAAAACAAAAATAAAAATAAAAACAAAAAACAAACTATAACTGCAATTGCTATTTGAACTTAAAATAGTCTGTATTTTTTCAAATGTCAAAGGAGACAATGACAAAGAAAGAAGATACAAGATATTAAAAGCAGAAAAAAACATTGGTATGAAAAAAAGTCTAATATATTGGCTTACTGATAAAAGTAAACATTGTAATAATCTACTAAATAAACAAAATGGTAGAGGAAACTTTATACTAATATCAGGCAGAGGTGAATTCAAGTTGAAAGTCTTATGTCACTTAATGATACAGTTTAAAATCTACAGAGAAGTTATAATTATTCTTTATATCTTATTAGTACAATATGAATATAATATAAAATTACAGAGGATAAAAGCTATATTCACAAGAACGCAATGATAGTGGAAGGTGAAGCCTCACTTTCAATTCTTTATAAATAAAAAAGGCAAAATTTAAATACAGTAGATTTGAATAGTAATATGTATAATAGTAATTAACATTCATATGTCAAATACCAAATCTTAAAGAAAAGAAAATAACAATGATCTTTAAATCCTAAATCTAGAGATAACATCTCTTAAGATTTTAGTATATTTTCTTCCAATATTTTTCAGCACACACACACTCACACACACACACTTTCCATAGTTGAGATTATACTGTTTACATATTTTTAGTCTTGCATTGTTTTTATTCATATTATATTATTGACACTTTTTATTTCTTTAAAGACTGTTAACACCACTTAAATGGCTGAACAATATTTCATCATAGGATTTATCATAACTTACTTAGCAATACCTTATTATTAAATATTATATTAAGTTTCTATAAGTAATATACTAACATTTTAAACATTATATTAATGTTATAAGAAATATTTATATGCATTTTGATAATTTCCTTGGAATTTATTTTTAAAAGTAGAAATCTGGTCAGAAAGAGTAAATATTTTCAAAGTTGTTCTTGAGATCCATTGTTATATTGCTTTCTTGGAGATTATATCAATGTAAATTAACTAATAATAATGATATTCATCTCATTACATCATTGACAATGCTAAATATTATCAATATCTGAAAAATTATGTGTTTTAATATTTTTATTGAATTTTTTCTGTTGATTAGTTTATCTGTTTATCTGTTTAGTGGATTATTTATTACTACTCCTTTGGTCCATTTGCTTATGGGGACTTTATTTTTTAAAGCTAAAGTATTAGCTCATATACTAAATTTAATTTTATATAACACCTTCTAGGAATGCTTCTAGTCTGTCCATCAGTTAAACGGTTCAAACAAGCTTTACCATCTTTATAAACATTATGATGGGGAAGTGCAGGTCTTAATGATTATATAATATTGGTTGTCAAGTCTTTAATAGCTCTCTAGCACACAGTAAAATCTAGAGCTCTTCAAAATATAAATTCCATGTGTATTTTCATCTTTTCCTTAATGTACTATTCTCTTTTTCATTAGTATTCTTCACCCCTTCCTGGATTTCTATCTCCATTAATCTTAAATCTCTGACATATTAATAAGAATATTTTGATTTTAAACTTGCACCATACAGATTCTCTGTACTATTACATCTGACCCAAGCTTGGATATTTAAATTCTTTAAGGCTGCTTGCGTTCCACCTCCTCATCTAGGCCTTTCCAGATATCTTGTAACCTGAAGTAATCTCTTTCCTCCATTATCTCATCATACTTGGTAAATTTCTGAGAACACTTTGCTTTGGGGGTGGCAAAGTGTCCCTGAATGGTGGAGAACTGGTGTCCGGTATCATCAGGCTTCCCTGAAACCCTTGACTTCTGTTTTCTATTCTTCTCAGCCCCTCTTTAGCCCTGTCCTTATTGTTTTTGGAGTCAGCGGGCAGTGATTCCAATCTCGACCACATCTAGGAATATTTTTGCAGCTAGCTGGTGTGATATGGTTACCCTCTGAACTAGATGGGCCCTCAAAATTTTCTACTTTCTTCA
>NW_011888791.1:11695154-11703779 GCF_000151845.1 Pteropus vampyrus | reverse complement strand
CATAAAATATTACCAATCAACCCCCAAAATCCTTACTTTATGTTTTTTATTATTATTCCCATTTTATTTTATTTTCTTCAACCTAATCTTTTTTAAAATTAAATTTATTGGGGTGACATTGGTTAATAACATTATATAGGTTTCAAGTATACAATTCAATAATATATCATCTGTATATTGCATTGCGTGTTCATCCCCCAAAGTCAAATCTCATCCTGTCACCATATATTTGATGCCTTTTACTCTTATCTAACCCCGTTCCTCCCCACTTTTCCTCTGGCAACCACTAAACTGTTGTCTGTGTCTGTGAGTTTTTGTTTGTCTTGTTCATTTGTTGCCTTCTGTTTTATATCCTACGTATGAATGAAATCATTTGGTCTCAACTTTTTCTGTCTAAATTATTTTGCTTAGCATAATAAGCTCAACATCCATCCATGTTGTTGCAAATGGTAGTATTTCATCTCTTCTTATGGCTGAATAATATTCCTTTGGCTATATGTACCACATCTTTTTTATCCAATCATCTATTGAAGGTTGTTTACATATCTTGGCCACTGTGAATAATGCTTCAGTGAATGTCGTGGTGCATATATCTTTTCAAATGAATGTTTTCAAATTTTTTTGAGTAGATACCCAGAAGAGGGATTGCTGAGTCATATGGTAATTCTATGCTTAGTTTTTTGAGGAACCTCCATACTGTTTTCCATAGTGGCTGTACCAATTTACATACCCACCAGCAGTGTATGAAGGTTCCTTTTCCCCTACAACCTCTCCAACATTTGTTATTACTTGTCTTGTTGATAATAGCCATTCTAACAGGTATGAGATGGTATCTCATTGTGGTTTTGACTTGCATTTCCCTTATAACTAGAGAAGGTGAGCATCTTTTCATATGTGTGTTGACCATTTGTATGTCTTCTTGGAAGAAGTGTCTGTTCAGGTCCTCTGCCCATTTTTTAATTAGATTTTTTGTTGTTGTTGTTGAAAAACTCTTTACTTTATTATCCCATATTATTTTTTGGCTGTCATCCTACATATTTCTCCTTCTCTTCATACCCAAAGTTCTAAAAGAGGTTATCTATAATTGTCGTTTTTATATTTTCACCTCGCCCTCACTGCTGAATCCACAACAATGTACTCCTGTCCCTGTATCCCCAACTACACCCAAACTAGATTTAATAAAGACTTATTAAATGCAGTGTGGAAACATCAGTCATAATTTTGTTAATCTAGGATGGCATTTTGCTTTGTTAATTAAGTCCTTCTTTCTGAAACAATCCCTTCCTTTAGCTTGTAGTACAACAATACACTGATTTTCCTCCTCATTCATCATTGTCTTTATTAGAACTTTCTTCTCTTCATGACCTTTAAGTTTCAGTGTTATTTGGCACTATCTCCTAGGCTCTTTCATGTTTGTAATTACACAGGATTTCAGGGAATCTCATTTACTTTTATTGCTTTAATAACCATATACATACTGATTTACTCTTAAGTGTACCTCTTGCCTGAACTTATATATTCAAATTCCTCTTGACATCATTCGAATACTTTTATCAGGTATCTCAACATCAGTATACTCATAACCTAACTCATCATCTTTCCCCACCTGCTCTCTCTTCCTATGGATTTGCCCCCATTGCATTCTTTCTTGAGTGATTCAGAACATCTAGTTTTTCAAGTTAGAGCCTTGGGAGTTATCCATCACCTTTTTCTTTTCCTAATTTTCTATATATAATCTTTGACAAAATCTCTCATCCATGATAATTTTAAATATCTCTCAAATGCATCTATTTCTCTTTCTTGCCACTGCCATCATCCTAATTTAGGCCTTCATCAACTTTTTACTGGCTTAGAGTAGTCACCTCCTAAAGTTACCTCTCTGGCATGAATTTTACTAATCTTCATTTATCATTCTGTTTCCAAAGACAGAATGATCTGGTAGACATCACACCTGATTGTTCTCCTCTAATGCTTGAAACTTCAGTGGCTTTTACTTGTCTTTAGGTTAATGGCCCCAAAGTATATGATGTTAAGGTAACCTTAAAGCCATTCAAAATCACCTTTCCTCTCTGTTCCAGCAGCATAAGACTTCTCTCATGTCTCCATCCTCAAAATACTCCCTCTCTGCTCTAGGTCTTTGAACATGCTGTTCTTTGCTGGAACAAGCTATCTCTCACATCCAGGGCTCCTTCATTACTACTGCCCCTTGCCCCACCCACATTATTGCAAGAATTTTAAGTAGTTACTAAATGTTTATAAAACTCACTAAATGTTGTAAAATAAGAGCATCTTATTTAATCATGAGAGGGGAATTTCTGAGTCTTAAGTGAATAAAAAACATATGTTAAGAAAGTATGCTATGTAGTACCTGGCACATAGGATGCTCACTAGATAGAAGTTATTTTCCCCAACTGGAGAAACCAAGAGATTGGTGTTAATCCCTTGTGTTAAACTGGGAGTCCTCCAAATATTTGATTCCTCCATAAGTTATGGAACCATGCTTTTAAATACAGTAATTATAATGTTGTATTTTAATTAGAATATTGACATAAAGAGGTGTTGTCATTTATGGAATGATCCTCAGAATTTTTTTGGACTATGTATTTTTTGTACATTATTGGTCCAAATTTCTGAAATGCATGGAAATTTATTCTCACTGACAAAGACCTTTCTCACACACACACACACACACACACACACACACACACATTTTAGTCAAAAGGCAGAAATTCATTATATTTATCACATAAAAGGTAGTTCTGTTTCACATAATCTAAAGGCAAATGCATAGCTTTAAGGCAGATGACACAATTGTATGATATATATAGCTATCATGTGGGTTTTTTAATTGCATCCAAACTGCATATGTATATATGAGTCATAAGAAGCCTGCATTTTGAGAGACATATGTAAGATATTACTTCAATGGTTTGATATGGGAACAGGTAAGACTTTAATTATAAAAATTACTACATGTGTGAATCCTCAGTTTTAGGATAAAATGATGCAGAATGCCATTCATGTACATGACTCACATCCCATAGGTACATAAACAGAATTCTCAGAACAAAGAAACCTTGAAAATTTCCCTAGGCTCTGATAAAGAAGCAAGTTCAAAAGTAAAAGTTCTCAGCAAGGCCTACTTCATATTATAGGACAAAAGTTGGATTAAGTAAAATCACCGCTAAACAACTGGATTTTACTAACCAACATGTACAGGTGGGTACAGGCATAGTGGACTGTCAGGTAAGCATCGCTGAAAAGTAGCTATGCCACTCTAAAACCATCTGGGAAGGCTGAAACTGGAATTCTTGCAAAACTGTAGAAGCAATGACCTAGGAAACATGTAAAACAGCAACTCAGTTGTAAAGGGGGAAAACTCTCAAATCATAATCTTAAACAATTTTAGACCAGGTCATGCAGGTATACCATAGCATGATATTTTAACACTTGAATCTCTAGGCCACATTTCAATACTTCCTGTTTAGATCAGTATAGTACTTTCTGTTCTATGTGGACATGTGAGCAGGCATCCTTCTCATCTCCTAATGAGCACTAGATTCTCCCAGTGTGAAAATTAAGCTCTTTTGGAATCCACTATCAGGCCACAAGGGTATCATTCAGTGCATTGAAGTAGTAATTTACGAAATGGGACCCTCATGGCCCAAAAGAGTTTATGCAGTTTCCCAAATGCCTACCTTAACGAGGCAATGGTTTATGGCCTGGAGAACCTAATGAGTGTTCAATTATACTATTACATTTAAAAAGAGAGACCCATATTTTTCCAGAAATTGTAGCTCTGCTTTAGCTCAAAGTCAGGCTATTTTTAGCCTTCCTATTCTTACCAGATCTTCTCCTCTCTTATATTTTATATTTTGCTTCTTTTATGTTGTCTAAGTAGCTCTCCCTTCCCTCCAGTTAATGATTCTATTGGATTTTAGTTACCATAATTGTTTCCCTAATTGGCTTCATTTGAAAAAATGATTGTTAGGAAAGGTGATAAACATTGGAGTCTCTGCCACTTGGTTGTTGTATTCATTATTCTTTTAATTCATTTTCAGTAATAAGTTTTCTACTTGAAATTAAAAATCACTAACAAATTTTTACCAAGGCAGAATTTTCTGTGTAGGTACCTTGTTATTGTTCAGCAATGACCACTTAGAACTCTTTTGAACTTTTAAAAGAAAGTCTCTGTTAATTCACTGTCTGGAAACTTTACAAGCAAAACTAAGAAAATTAAATTTAATATTTCATGAATAATCAGCTCATCTAAAAAGTATGACATTGAAATTTCACAATGCTTTTGAAATTTTGAATTTGTGAGGACAATATTGTTCATGCAGTAAATGTAGAAGTCTAAGATGCTGCCATTTCTATGTTCTCTAGGTGGCAGCTTAGCTCCACCTTTAAAAATCTTCCTTCTAGTACTTTTCTCACTGACATTTTCTTTAAAAACTGGTAACATAATGCACAACAACATGTAAAATGAATACAGCCAAATATGATCTGCCTGCCTTTAATGTCTTTACAAGGTTTTTCATGTAGCTTTGCCACACTACTGATTTTAATGGAAAGACTTAGATGTAGCAGCACTTCCAAAGGTACTCTTATTCACCAGTGTCCTCATGTGAAGGTCAATAACTGGATCTCTTATGATGAAACTTTATCTATAAGGCATCAGTCTTATTCTAGATTTTGCACTTTTCTGCATGTGTTGTTGAGCCAATTGTCATGCTATTTAGTCACATCTGAGATGTATTTACTTCACTTTCTATTACAGTTACATGGACAGCTGGGTCTGAATGTCACAATATCCTCATTCTGTTTAGTTAGAAGCCATGTATCTTCATGAAAATTATGAAAATAGTAGCTTAACTCTAGAATAAGGAATCACATTATCCTGTTGAGCAAAATATTAACTGGGAGTGAGTTTTACCATCACGGGATATTTGGCAATGCCTGGAGACATTTTTGATTGTTGTAAGTGGGGGCTGGAGGTTGTGGAGGAGAGTGCGATTAGTATTTAGTGGGCATAGGCCAGGGATTCTGTTAAACATTCTGCAATACAGAAGACAGTCCCCACAACAGATTTATCCAGCGCAAAGTGCTTAGGCTGAGAAATCCTATTGCAGAGAAACAGAGCCATAGTGGTATAATATCAAAATCAGTGCAAAATTTTAATAATGAACAAAATGAATTCATAAGAACAGTTTACTGGAGGTCACAACATCATAAATGTCCTTTAGAAAAATAACTTGCATTTGACTAATTTAGTAACAAATTTCTCATGAATCTATTCATTTTTTCTTATTATTGCATTCATTTTTTTCTCAAATTGTTAAAAAATAAACTATGCTCTTGTATTACATTTTTTAAAATTCAAAGTCATCACTCAAGTCTTATTTTGCATATCTAAAACTCAGAAAATCTCTTATGAAAAAATTGTGTTTACTGAGTAAAGAGTTAGACTGCACAGCTGTCAAGATTTATATGCAATTTTCTTTCCTTTCCATTTTGTAAGTCAATTTTATTAAAATAGGTTTGAGTTGTCTTAAGTTTATCAAAGCTATTGACTGTGGAACATATTAATTAAAATTATTGAAAATTAAGGTTTGCATATACTGAAGTTCCTGAAGAATTTAGTGTAAAAGAAGCTACTTAATTTATCATTGCCAAGAGGCTGTGATATAATGACAAACTTGTTTAGCATCCCAAAACTGTGCTACAGATACGATTTATCATCATGTTTTGCCTGAAAAGCCATTATGTGACATAGTTAAGAATACAAACTATATATGGAGTCATCAGGTATTCTGTCATCTAATAGGCTAATATAGTGAGATGTTTTGGCTACTCTATGCTCTCCTTAGATCGGTGATTTTTCAAATGACATCTCATTCTAACTCGCCATATATAAAATGGATTAAATTTGAGTTACTTTTGTTGTTAGGGAGGAGGCCTGTTGTGCCTTTTGCAGCAGCTGCAAGGCTCTGTTCCAGAAATTCAGTCTTCTGTTGAAGAGTTTGAAAATCACTGGCCTAGAGTAGGGGTAAGTCAAGCTTGCTTTAATTACTGAATTTTATTTTTTATGGCATATATGTCTCCATCTTAAGGGGTGGGGGAGGGAAATCCTCTCTTGGCCCCACATCCTCTCTAGCTACTATCTCCTATCTTTTCTCCTTTTCCCAGCAAAACTTCTACGTACCTTGCTTCACTTTCTCACCTTTAATCCACTCCTAAAACTACTTCATCTTCTCTAGTTCTACTATTCCACAGATACTGCTTTTGTCAAGATCATCGGCCATCTCCCTGGTGCTGTACCTGATGATAAGTGTACTCTTGTCTTGCTCCACTTCTTAAAAACCACTGATGCTGCTGATACCTACTTTCTTTTCCAAGTCCTCTCCTGGTTCTCCTTTTTCTTGTTTCTTCTTAGTCTTTTCCTACTCTACTCTTGAGTTGTCCCGTTTCCCTCTCTAAACTCCTTTCTAGGTTATCTTACTCATTTCTGTGATTTTGAAAACCATCTAAATGTCGATAACTCCCATAGTTTACATCTCTAGGTCAGTCCTCTCTTCTGAGTTCCAGATCTACATACCCAATTGCTTGAAACCTCCTCCTGGATGTTTCTTCTCATCTGTTATCGAGAGGCATTCTGCCTAGAAATCCAAAAATCATCCTTTACACTCCATCTTCCTTCATCATCTACATCTACCATCAGACACTCTTGTCTGTACTTTCTCTGATCATATCCTTCAAATCTCTCAACACTTCTCAATTTCTACTGTCATTTGTTTAGCTAAGTCTCCATCATTTCTCACTTCAAGAGCCTCCTATGTCATCTTTACATTTCCACCGTGGCCCTACCCTTATTCATTCTTTGTAAGGCCACGAGTGTGGTATTTTTTTAAATTAATAATAATTTTTAATTTTTCAGTTACAGTTGGCATACAATACTATATTAGTTTCAGGTGTACAGCATAGTGATTAGATATTTATATAACTCAGGAAGTGATCACCCTAATAAATCTAGTATCCCTCTGACACCGTACATAGTTATTGCAATATCTTATTGGCTATATTCCTTATGCTATACTTTCTATCTACATGACTTTTGTAACTACAAATTTGTACTTCTCAATCTCTTCCCTTACTTTTTAACCAACTCTCCTACCCCCTCTCCCATTTGGTAACCTTTAAAATGTTCTCTGTATCTATGAGTTTGTTTCTGTTTTTTTTTTGTTTGTTTGTTTATTTGTTTATTTTGTTTTTTAGATTCCATATACACATGCAATCATATGGCATTTGTCTTTCTCTATCTGACTTATTCCACTCAGCACAATACCCTCTAGGTCTATCATGAAATATCTTTTTCCGCCCCGTTACTTTTATCTGTCCGTCCATTCTAAATGATAACTTTGCTAGGTGAAGTATTTTTGGTTGTAGATCCTGGGTTTTCATCACATTGAATATTTTGTGCCAAGCCCTTCTGGCCTGCAAAGTTTCTTTTGAGAAATCAGCTGCTAGTCTTATGAGAGCTCCTTTGTAGATAACTAACTGCTTTTCTCTTGCTGCTTTTAAGATTCTCTCTTTGTATTTAACCTTTGGCATTTTAATTATGATATGTTTTGGTGTGGGCCTCTTTGAGTTCATCTTGTTTAGGACTCTCTGAATTTCCTGGGATTGTATGTCTATTTCCCTCGCCAGGTTAGGGAAATTTTCTGTCTATTCTCAAATAGGTTTTCAATTCTTGCTCTCTCATCTCCTTCTGGTACCCCTGTGATGCGAATGTTGTTACGCTTGATGTTGTCCCAGAGGCTTCTTAAACTATTTTCATTTTTTTGGATTCTTTTTTTCTCATTGCTATTCTGATTGGTGTCCTCTGCTACTCCATCTTCTATGCCACTGATTTGGTTCTCTGTTTCATCCACTCTGTTGATCTCCTCTAATGTACTCTTCATCTCAGATATTGTATTCTTCATTTCTGACTGGCTCTCTATTATGTTTTCTACCTCTATTTTTATGTTTTTGTATCTCTTTGTTAAAGTTCTCACTGAGTTCATCTACTCTTCCCCTAAGTTCCTTGAGCATCCTTATAACCAGTGTTTTGAACTCCATATCTGGTATATTGCTTGTCTCCATTTTAGTGAATTCTTTTTCTGGAGTTTTGTTCTGTTCTTTTATGTGGGACATACTTCTTTGTCTCTCCACTTCGGCTGCCTCCCTGTGTTTGTTTCTATGTATTAGGTAGGACTACTAAGTCTCTCGGTCTTAGGAGAGTGGCTTTATATAATAGGTGAGATGTGGGGCCCTTTGGCACAGACCTGAGAGGAGTCCAGCTGCAGGCCAAGATTAGCTATAGCCTGTGCACCTCCAGGGCCACGTGTTAAGAGTCACCAAGTAATCCACATATGGTTACCACTTGTGCTGAACTTACAGGTGCCTTGAGGGGTTAAGTCAGAAACCGAAGCTGGCTGCCATGTGTGGGGTTCGGGGCTGGTCAGCTAGAGGTATAGGGCATGCTGAGGCCCAATGCTGCTTCTTTTTTGGGTTTTGTGAGCCCTTGAGTGATTTTATGAAAGTTCGCAGCAGGAGCCAGGACATGCCATTTGTATGGAATAAACC
>NW_011888791.1:11694752-11695104 GCF_000151845.1 Pteropus vampyrus | reverse complement strand
CAATGCTGCTTCTTTTTTGGGTTTTGTGAGCCCTTGAGTGATTTTATGAAAGTTCGCAGCAGGAGCCAGGACATGCCATTTGTATGGAATAAACCACTGGGAGTGGTTTGTGTGGGCCCATAAGCTGAGAGATGTGAAGTCTCAAGGAATTCCCTGGGCAGAGTGACCTGTGTTATCCAGGTTGATGGAGACTCAGGTACAGCGGCGCCTGTGGCTGCAGGCTGGGTGTACGGAGGGCTCAACAAAGAAACAATGGTTTCTGCCTGCACCTCTGTCCGGGAGTAAGCTGCCCCTCCAGCCCTTGCCTTGCAGCTCGACAGCTCAGTGTCTCCCCATCTGCCCTTGGTGCCTC
>NW_011888791.1:11657008-11693602 GCF_000151845.1 Pteropus vampyrus | reverse complement strand
GTGTTATCCAGGTTGATGGAGACTCAGGTACAGCGGCGCCTGTGGCTGCAGGCTGGGTGTACGGAGGGCTCAACAAAGAAACAATGGCTTCTGCCTGCACCTCTGTCCGGGAGTAAGCTGCCCCTCCAGCCCTTGCCTTGCAGCTCGACAGCTCAGTGTCTCCCCATCTGCCCTTGGTGCCTCAGTGCTGGAGCTCAGAGCAAGTGAGTCCGTCAGCAGTAAGGCTGGGTGTGGGCCCTTTAAGAGGAAGGTCTCTGCTTCCTGCAGCCCTCTGTCTCACTCAGCTACAACCTCTGCTGGTTTTCACAGCCAGAGGTTTTGGGGACTTCTCTTCCCGGTACTGGAACCCTGGGCTGGGAGCCCAGTGTGCAGCAGGGACCTCCTCAGGTAAGGGAGGAGGCTCTGCAGCCAAGATAGCCAGCCAGATTCTCGATCACCACACGTGGTTGTGGGAACGGATCGTTTCGCGTTTCTGCAGTTCTGACCATTTTGAGGTGACCTGTTATTTGAGGTCACCTAATTGTAAGGCTTCTGTTCAGCTAGACTTCTGGCAACTCCACGTACTGGTTGCACTGTAGTTTTTTCATAATTTTGGTGTGGTCGCTAGAAGAGGCTTGCACTGACTGCTTCTACTTTCTACATCATCTTGAATCTCCCAGCGTGGTATTTAAAAAACAATTCGATTATGTATCTTTCCTGCTTACAATTTATTATACATTGATTCCAATCACAGGTAGAATAAAATCCAAACTCCATACTGTGGTCTGGGTCTGTCTGCTTCTCCAACTTCTCTCCCACTAATGTTTTAGGTGCACTGATGTGGAACATTAAGAAGATAACATGTTCTTTTTTAAAAATCTTTAGGGCTCTCACTGCCTTTGAATTCTCTTCCCTGACTCTTTGCATGTCTAGCTCTTTTTCATCCTTTAGGTCAGATCTTAAAAATTATCTCCCTAATCAGTAAGCATTCACTTTTTACTATTTTAAATTTTTACCTGTTCATTTCTTCATAATCTGACTTACTAGAATTTAGGCTTCATGACAGGAAACTTGTCTATCTTCCTGACTAGGAAGCTGGTAGGCATTTAGCACACAGCTGATGAATGTATTAACAAGTTATTACACTAAATGATCATCAGACTATGTAGAAGGGTCCAATGCAATAGACATGTATATATACACTTGCCCTGTACTTTCTGGCTTTAGAAAGGGGTAGATGACAAAGTAGGTGGATATGAGAGTGGAGTCTAGTATTTGAAGAAATAATATGCAAAATAGGATTAGTCATGGGTTTGGCATCTAGAAAACAGAACTGGAAGTATGGGTGAAAGTTAAATTTAATGAACACTGGAATTTAATTTAAATTAAAAGTATGTGCTCGGAAGGTGATAAACTCTGCCTTACTGAAGATGTTTAACTAGAGGCTGGATGACAACCTGTCCAGCATGTGGCAATAGGATTTCCTTCTTTACATTGGAGCTTGATCTAGCAGTTCTAAGGGCCCTTCCTTCTCTGCGATGATGGGATTTTGTGATTGCAGAATGGTTCTTCTCCGTATCTCCCAGCATTAATCTGTCATTGTGATTCTGTTGTTCTCCTTCAAGCCACACCTTAATGGATGTCCTCTTTAAATCTCACTGTGCTCTCAGAAATAATGCAAAAACTAGAGAAGCTATTTTGGGAGAAAAACTGTCAAACAATAAGGAGGAATTGGATAGAAAATATCTTCTTGATGGCTTATTCTTTTAATGAACATATATTGAACATATATTGAACATATATTAATGTGTGTTTTAGGCATTACTTTCAAAGACTTCTTAAATTTATGTAAAACAGAATCAGTAGGAACACACCTTTATTCAAGATCTTTAAAAATTACCATCATGACTGGAGCTGGGATAGGAGGTCAGTTCTAAAACAACTTTACATATTACATTTTGAACTTTATTTTTTAACAGCATCATAAACCCACCATCATATCCTTAATATTTCCTATGGAATTTCTTGTTTATCTTCAGTCATCAAATAATGTGTTAGATGTGAGCAATAAAGAGAAATAATGGCCTAGAATCCTCCAAACATTGACTGACTTCTAGAAATCATAAAACATCTTAGGGTAGGTTTTATCCTTGGACGCGATATTAGGAGAGTTTCAAAGTCCACATGCAACTGAAAAAAAGTCACATTCTCAAAGGTTGTTTATATTTTCTCATTAACAACAATTCACATAAAATTTTTCATTATGTCATGTGACAGTATGTGACTCTGCAGAGACAAGAAAACCTACATTTAGTCATCTGGCATTTAAAAACATTTCTTGTTGAGGTCATTTTCAGATGTGTAATATATGATATTTCTTCTTACAAATAATGTAGAATTACATGTTAATTTGACAGTTTGGATGTGGTTTGCTCATACTTTTAATGCTATTCATCAAAAATCCAATGCTCTAGATTTTTATTTTACTTGATGATTTTCTTTATGTTATCCATTTCTCGTTTCACTTCTTACTCCTCGCCTTCCTAGGTTTTCAAGAGCAATGTAGCAATAAGTATCTGTTAAAGCTTGCCCTATGAAGAACATTGTATATTATCTTACATTTGCTTTTTTTTTTTTAACCCTGAAAACCTTGGCCTTTGCACTGAAGTCTGCCCTCCCTTTGTTATTGTATATATTGCAGGTGAAAGTTAGTTTTGTGTTATTTATAAATTCTCTCTTTTTTTGGCCCTCTTTCCACTATTTCACAAACTTCTTGTCTGCATTCTTCTTTGTATGTATCTCTCTTTACCTTTCAAATGTATCTCTCTTTGCCTCTCGGGAATTTTTTCCATCACAGTTTTTATTGTCAAGTACTGTATTAGTGTTCTATTGCTGCTCTAAGATATAGCCATAAATTGAGAAGCACAAAGCAATACAAATTTATTATCATACAATGCTGAAGGTCGGGAGTCTGAAATGGTTCTCACTGAGCAAAAATCAAGGTGTTGGCAGGGCTGCATTCCTTTCTGGATGCTCTTGGGGAGAATTCATTTCTTTGCCTCTTCCAGCCATCAGTATTCCTTGGCTCCTGGCTCCTGGCTCCCCTCCTCCATCTTCAAAGCCAGCAACTACGGTTAAGTTTTTATCACATCGAATCATTCCAAATGACTGGTCTGCTCCCTCTTCAACTTTTAAGGACACTTGTGATAAACTGGGCCCGCCTGGATAATCCTAGATACTCTTTCCATCTCAAGGTCAGCTGTTTAACAATCTCAATTTTTTCTGCACTCTTAACTTCTCTTTGACATGTAACAGGCGAGGTATTCATAGGTTCTGGGGATTAGGGTATGGACATCTTTGAAGGGTCTATTATGCCTATCATGGATACCTATCCTCTTTCTTTTGATATTCCCAACCTCTCCTGCAAGGAAGCCACTCTCCAGTCAATAGAAGAAGCCTCTCTTATTCCACTTGGTCACTCCTGTGGTTTCTAAATTGTCTCCAGCTGTCTGGTCTCTGGTGACTCTGAGTGATTGTATAAAATAAGATATAGCTGTGACTTCACCTTGTGTATTGAAAGCACATTTGAACCACAATTAAATTACTTCGATATCTAAGTAATTTAGGAAAAAATAGGTAAAGATTGCTGCCTACCTTTTCTTTATTTAAATTACTTATATTAGACCTGTTTTCTTCCTTTCTTTTTTTTTATAATAGCTAATTTTATGCCACTAGAGACATGAATAATTTAAAAACCAGAACCATCCTGAGAAAACATTTTAGTTATTCATTATTTTATGTTTATTTGTCACACTTTTTTTTTTTTTTTACTATTTTTATAACTCACCAGAAATTCTACAAGTGGTTTATACTTCCTTCCTTCTCATTTGAGGTTTGATATGAACTTACAAATTATACTTCCATTATAGTCTTTCTGTTTTTTTTTTTTTACTCATTCGATTTTTTTCTATTATAAATTATCTTTTTGAAAAAAAAAAGCTTTTGGTTTGACAGAATACTGATGGTTTTCAGTAATTAAGACTATATAGTTATCAAGTTCTCAGTATGTAAGTTCTGAAGATCTCAGCAAGTTCTCAGAATGAAATTCACATAAATTTCCAGCATGTAAGGCATTTCTATAGGTGATAAGCTTGTTACTTATATGCCATTCATTAATGTTTTCCTGATTTCATTTAGACACAGAAGAGACAAGTGGCATAGGCCTAACCATATCCATATTCATCCAAACATATTTGGGACACTATTCTTTATTAACATGGGGAGAGCAATACCATTTATGATTTCTCTGAAATAAATGAACACCAAACTTACATGGAATTTTGAACCATGTTCAGAAACAAGAATCTTGAGAATTCTTGGAAAGGAAGTAATTTTCTCACAATTTGAATTTACTTTTCACCAGAGGAAAAAGATTCCATATGTTTCTGGACTATTTTAATTAATTGAGTTTTCCTGTTCTGAATAAAGAGATCCTTTATATAATCAATGAAGCCAAGCAAAGCACTACAGTTTCTGAGTTCAGTACAAATGATTTCCCATTACAAGGGATAGCTATCATTGAGAAACAGCCACTCTACTCACTGCAATAATGAGAAAATGACATGCTGCTTTTTTTTCAGTTATATAAATACATTCCCTTGAAGACTCAGCATACTAGCACTGCTGACTCTTCAGACTGACCTCTCGAATTAGGATCAAATCAAGGAAGTGAAATGCGTATGCGCAAATTCTGAGACTAACCTGAGACAAGTGGGTTGTTTTCCTATCTTAAGCACAGGTTTAGGGCTTTCCATAAATCAAATTGAAATATTTGTCTTTTTATCATGGTTTTTAAGCTTCTTCTAAGTAGATTTTATGAAACTAATAAAAAACTAAAAATAATTTTTCCAACATAACTTCTGAATGGTAATATTGTGCACGGATCACTGTAAAGAAAGGAAAGAGTTTGATACAGAGGACACTGAGGCTTTACCTGGAAGTGTCAAAAAGATACCATAAGTTGGTAATTTGCAACTGGTTCATATGCCAAACATTGTAGGTTCTAGAGGAAAAGCGAACAACAGGATATTCATTTTTAGTTTCTGATACTTTTATGGCAGGCCAAAAAGAGCTGGAAAGTTCAGACATTTATCTTGAAATAATGAGAGAAGTTTTTTCTTTCTGAATTAGTTAGAAAGTTGGTGCTTAAACTGCCCTAAGGCATGGACTGTGAATCCAAGTATATCCATACCAAGCCATCTTTCATTTAAGTCTGTTTAATAAATCATCTTCCTAACTAGAGCTGGGGGGATACAAGTTCATGCCTCTGGCACAGCTGAAAAGGAAAAAAAGGTCAGGAGCATGGGAGTTTTAAGAAATGTAATTTTATTTTCAACTTGGGTTTTCTGATGTATAAGGAAAAAATGCTATTTAAAATATTCCTACTTGGATAAAAACAGCTGCTCCTAGACAGTTCAAAATAATAAAATTTGAAAAGCCGGAGATAGCCCAGCTTTTGTCCAGGATTCATTTGATTTAATGGAGTAAGTGTTAGACTAAAGCTTCATGAGGACAGGGCTAGATGACATTTATTATTGAATGAGTTAATAATAGAGTGAAAATTTAACTCAGATTTTATAAATCTGAGATCTCAGATAAATTATTTGATATCTATTGTGAATTGGGTTTTGATACCTTTGCTAAGGAGATTGGGCATGGCATTTATTTTCATCAAGCTTGTGGGTTCTTTCTGGTCAATAATTTCATGGGAACTTGATGAAAATATTTACATTTGGTCACTAAACAGGTTAATAAGCCATTCACTGAAGTAACGTGATTTGTTCTGGGGGGCAAAGGTTTGGTAGTGTAATGTATTTATGCAGTAAGTAAATGCTTATTGAATGCCTACTATATGCCAGATAGTGGCTAGTACCCTAGCCTTATACATATGTCCCTCTGCTCTTAGGGATACAGACATGTAAGCAATTAAGAATCTATATAGAGTAAGTGCTATAATGCTCTAAGATCAATGCATCACATAAGCATATAAAATAAGAATCAAACCCGGATTTTAGGGATTAAGAAAAGCTTCGTAGAGGAAGGAACATCTCAGCTAAAACTTTAATTTAAAATAGAAGGAAGCTAGAAGAAGGAGGCAGAAAGAATGTCTAAGGCAGGAGAGCTTGATGAGATTTAGGAACTGCAAGCATTTTAGAAGCACTTTAGAGTGAAGAGTGGTGAGCAAAGGACAAATTCAGAAGGGCCTTGAAAGCCATACCAAGGAGTTTAGAATTTATCCTTAGAGCTTAATTAAAACATTAATTGAATAAATGATTAATAGACACAAGGATGATGGGAAGTCATTGAAATTTTAAGGAAAGGAAGTACAAAATTAGACTTGTGTTTTAGGACATTTCACTGGTTGTAGTGTGAAAAACAGGAGAAGAGGACTGACGACTGACAATAGGTTGATTGCAGCAGCCTAGCAAGAGGCTATCATAACCTAAAGCAGAGAGGCGGCTGTGGGCATGATTCAGGAGATAGTTATGAGAAAGAATGTCCAGATATTGGTGATTAGTTGGACATGAAATACATAAAAGACCAGAGTTCACAGTGACTCCCAGGTTTCAGCCTTAATGGACTGTATGGTACCATTTAATAAGGAAGGGGGACCAGGAGGAGGTAGAAATATAGGTTTAGTTTGAGGCATGTTAAGTTTTATGTATCTGTGAAATAATGGAAATGTTGTCTAGGACACAGTTAGATATACAAGACTAAAGCCAAAGAAAAAGATCTGAATGAAGGATGCATTCTTTTTTCCCCCCTTTTTAAAATTTATTATTATTATTTATGCCTACAGCCGCCTGGTCTTCCTTGGTGGTCTCCCATCCAAGTACTCACCAGGCCCGACCCTGCTTATCTTCCGAGACTAGATGGGATCGGGCTTGTTCAGGGTGGCATGACCGTAGACCATGGACCGTGGCCCCACTGGGGCACAAACCCAGGACTTTCTCTATGTAAAGCAGATGTGTTAACTGCTACACTATGGAACCACATCCTGAAAGATGCATTCTTGAGAGTCATTAGCCTAAGGGTGGAAATGGAAACCATGGAAAGTGATCCAGTTGTGCAGGGTGAACATGTAGAGTCTCCTAGCATGTTGTGGTGAGTTGAAGATGGGACTTAGTGATAGGGTGATTTTCATTACCTTGGAGAGAGCAGCTTCTCTGGAGTGGCGAGGGTAGAAATCACTTTATTAAGTGGTGAGAAGTATGTGGGTGGTTAACATATGGAAAAAGAGAGCAAAAATATACATATTGCTTTAGTGAAGTATGTGAATGTGAGGAGAATAAAGTAATGGTTTGGTGCCAGATAGATAAGGGATACAGGGAAAAGTATATGTTTTGTTTTGTTTTAATGAATGAGACCAGAGTTTGTTCAAGTGCAGATGAGAAGAGTTTGAAGATAAAGTAAGAGGGGTGGGAGTAGGGTAGGAAAATCAGAAGAAAAAAGATCCCTGAGGAGGCAAGAGAGGATAGGGTCCCAAGAGCAGCTGCAATGGGGTGGAGATACAGTTGATTTTAGGTAAGAGAAAGCTCCTTGGTTGGCTGATAGTGGTGATGGGAGGTGGTGGGAATTGGAAGTTTGAGGAGCTTGAAAAATGTTTTGAGATGGTAGCTGTGGGAAATAGAAGAAAACTAAGAAAAAAATACAGATAAATTACCAAAGAGCATGAAAGACCCAGTGCAAGTTGAATCCCATGAAACTGTAGTAGCACCAACATGATTATGTGATTTTTTTCCCCTCCAGCAATGTGTAAGACCTGAGTTTAGCCAAGAAGACAGCAGACATGGTAGTTATTTTCTAGCTGAGTGTGAGTGAACTGCAACGGGACAAGATTAATGGGACATTTATAAGTTGAAGTGATGGACTAGGTACTTGTCTCAAAACTTTTTTGTCCTCATGTTCTCAAAAGAATTTTGAAAAACTGGCTACCTCTCACACATTTTAACACTGAAATCTCAAAAAATTTTAACACAAGTTTAAATATAAAATTAAATAGTCACAAAAGATGTGTTTTATGGCTTATTTTATAAAATATACATACATTAAATGTATTTTTATCCAAATCTTGGAACTGTAGATTTAGCTCAATTTATAGAACATGTTCTTTAGAGAATCAGGCTTCATTGTTAAACTAATCAGCCAAATCAAGGTTACTTTTCATCAGAAAAGGTATGATTTTATTTTAAAATTCATTTAGTCATGCATCTGCCTAACATCCTTCTCACCTCTGTATTCTAAGATAGTTTAATTTATTGATAGATGGATGATTGATTGAAAGGTAAACATGTGGATAGATAAAACAAGACATGGATGAATAGATACTTGTCTTGAGTTTGTCTCCTGATTGAAACAAGATCCTCCTGAACATTTCTTTCTGAAGCTTTTTTGTCTTTACTTTCAAGAGACTTTCTCTTAGGAAAGTGGAATTCTATATTTGTTCTTTTTGATCCTCCAAAGGTTTTTATACCTTGTAATAGTATATTAAAATACCATTTAGGATAGGAGAGAGTATGTCTTTCTTTTTTAAAGTGGAGAAGGACAATTTGAAAGGTGAGCAAGTGAGGGATAATTATCAGACGTCAGAGTTTGTAGGCAGGTCTGCTTTGGTAATGAGTCTGTGGAAGTTCAGATGGAAATTTTACCCTGTAGCTATGTAAGCCTATTTATACTCTGGAAAGTCTATGCCTGCACCTCAGTTTGAAGATCAGTGGCTTATTGGGCCAAAGCTGGGTCAGGATAAAGAATGGAAGTGGGAAGATGTGAGAAAATACAGGGTCAAGGAGCCTGAGATGTCCTGATTTAAAGACCTGTAATTTTAATGCCTTTTAAATAGTATTGTGTGTTTGTTTTGACATTTAGAGAGTCTGCATTTCTTTTATTGAAAGTGGAAATGTTAGAGCATATTTGGAGCTTGTGTTTTCATCTGGCACAGAGTTTTCATCTGTCAAAAGAGTATATTTTGGTGGCAAAAACACCTGGATTTGAATCCTTGCTCTACTCATTGTGGTTACAGGCAAGAAAGTTATCCTTTCCATGCATCAGTTTTCTCATTTGTAAAATTAGAGTAACAGCATCTACCTTGCAGGGTGTTATAAGACTTAGAGATAACTACTTCTTTTATTCAACAAATATTTACAAACACCTACTATGTGCTAAGTACTATTGAAAGAAGTAATAAGAACAAACTGCCTCATGCAACATTTGGAGCATCTAAATGAGCCGATCATAACAAGTAATAGGGATGTGTTCAAGGATAGGATACCTGTTATATTCTTTTGTGACAAAAGGATAGTAATTATTGGGTCAAACTGAAGGACAATTGCAAATGTTCAGAGCTTATTTTTTCCAAAGCTCATAAGGCTCTCAGTTCTAAGTTTATTTTTTCTCTATCATTTTTATCAAAATATGATTTTCAATAAGTTAAAAACATGGCTGTCATATAAATATGAGTGAATACTTGTCAGAAATTTTACTGAATTCATTATTTAATGAAAAAGCCAATATGAAGGTAAAACTGATTTTAGGAGCATTTGAGGAACAAAGATGTGTACATTTCATCAGGGAAGACATTAAAAAGTAAAAGAATGTTGGAATAAGATCACTTGGTTAGATGTAAAGTTGTTGAGTGGCCCACAGGGCAACAAAATAGCAGCCTTTAGCCTTTAGAATTATCTTTTTGCTGTGGTCTGAATATTTGTGTCTCCCCTCAAAATTTATATGTTGAAATCCTAATGCCCAATGTGTTAGCATTAGGAAGAGGGGCCTTTGAGAGATGCTTAGGTCATGAGAGTGGAGTCCTTGGGAATGGGATTATTGCTTTTATAAAAAAGACCCCTTTTTATAAAAGAGAGCTCCCTAGCCCTTTTTATAAAAGTGAGGTCATAAGGAGAAGACAGCCATCCACGAAACAGGAAATGGTCTTAACCAGACACCAAATCTGCCAGTGCTTCGATCTTGAACTTTCCAGCCTTCAGAACTGTGAAACTGTGAGAAATGACAAATTCGAAGGCTTCCTAAAATGTGTAGATATACATGTGTATTATCATACACTCAGTTAGCACTCCTAAACTTAGAGAGGCTTTGGGTAATGCCAAGATTTTAAAAATAATATATTATTATGTAGATTAAGAGAGACAAAGATATTTTTGCTAAGAAAAATATTAGGAAAAGGTGAAAAAAGGAACTTATCGTGATACTTTTGGTGCAGGATATTAATCTCAGAAACTACTTCCCAATAACCAATTACGTGTGTTGTGAATTCCACAATGTATAATATGGAATAATGATAAACATACAAGTATTGTCAATTTTGTGACATATTTGCTCAGGAATAGCTGTGCTTATTACCTCAACAACCTTGTAGTTGGAACAGACACATTATGCCTCTGGTTTTAAGAATAAAAAATGAATTGGGAAGTGGTTCAGAAACAGGGCCAAGACTGTAAATCAGTGCTGCTGTCTTGGCTCTAATCTATTTGACCTGACAGGCTGAAGATGGTTGTAAAAGCAGTCTCCAGTTTCCAGGTGAGTTATGTACCTAAGGATCATTTGTAGATCAGTTGTTTTGAACTTCACACATTTTCCTGTAGAAATAGCGTGATGAATAAAGGTTATGCCTCCAGTACAACCTGCTAAAACCTTTAACCTGCGATATCTCTCACCATTAATTTCTACTGGAGAATTAGTTTAGGGCCCTGACTTGGAATGCAGAGAGCACTTTTTCCTGTGCCCTGCCTTCTTCCACTTCAGCACCAGTACTGTGAGTGGAGAACTTGTCCAACTTTAGACAGCAGATGGTAGCTCTGGTGGCAGCTGGATGGGGAGAAGCTCTCACACAGGCAATTGAAGGCACTTGATGGAGAGAGCACTGACACAGATGTCTGTGCAAAACAGGGATGGGAACTTTGTGGGGGTGAGTTTGAGGAGGAAATGCTGAGGAGGAAAGGCCTGGGTGGAAGCCTGTGTTGACAAAGGCCAACAGTTCTTAAAGTGATTGACCTCTGGGAGTGGGAGGACCATCCCTGCTATGCAAGTTGCGTACAGCTCATTAAATGAGGTCCGCAGGACAGATTTGCAGGGCCAGTGGTGAGAAAGAATTAAGATGCTTTTTGCTTTCTCCCTATTGAGTTTACTTTATTCAAAAAACTGGTTGCATTTGCTTAAATCTCTTGTTGATTTTATAAAATGTACTGTCACTGAAATGGAAAATTAAACAATATTGAAAAGTACAAAGAAAAATATAAAAATCACACAAATCCCTTTTATCTAGAGAAAAGCATTAGTTTAAAGGCTTCAATCAGAATTAGGGAAACTATTTCAGAAACTACTCTAAAAACTATTCTAGAAAAGTTTCAGTAGGAGGGCCTCGGGATTCTAGCCCCAATGATTAATAATTTTAATACTCCTTCCCTGTCATTTTCCTATATTAGGTAATTACGTTGGATCATGTAATGTCTTTCCTGGACTTTGTTGTTGTCACCTTTTATGAAATTGATGTACAAGAACTACGGAACAGTGGAGGAAGACTCAATGTCAAAAAGTCTGAGCTAAATCCACAAAGTACTGAACAGTGAACAAGGGCACGTGCTTACTTACCCATGTCCTTGCCAACAGTAGGAGTTGCCAAAATTTTTTCTATATTGCCTCATCTGATAAGGGGAAAATATTTCTCATTTTTATTTCTAATTTAATTTATAATTATGGTTGAATATTTTTTCTATGTGTTTCCATGACACATCCATGGATGAGAGGTATGAGCAGAAGTTGAGATTTGAACCCAGGGGTATGGAGGGTGTTTTGGGTGTGCAGGTAGCAATGGATGTCCTAAGTACTGATAGGGACTCACTTCATGATGCAATCTTTGGCAAAGGTGTGTGCGTGTGTTTGTGCCTGTGCATGCGTGTGTACAGTGTGTGCATACACATGGTAAGGGAGGAAATTCCAATGCAGTCAGCATAAATGTAGAGTTTCTGAAGTTCTGGGGAACTCCATGTGGTGACTGGTCATACGGAGTTACACCATGGATCTTCCATTCCCTTACATCATGTGAAAAGTCCCTGGGTTGGTGGGCAGGATAGACAGGAAAGATTTTTAATGAAAACAAAACAAAAAAATCGCCCTTCCCTAACTACTAACTGTGGATCTATACCTAATCTTAGTTTACTCATCTGTAAATTGGGGCTAATAACTGCTCATCTCATTGGGCTATCATGAAGATTAATTGAGATAATACATGCGAAATCATTAGCTCGGTGGCTAGAACAGGGTAAACTCTGAATAAATGTTAACTTGTTATTCATTTTTTATGTGAAATAAGGGAATGAACTAGGTCAAGGGTCACCAACCCCAGGGCCATGGACCTGTATTGGTCCATGGTCTGTTAGGAACCAGGCTGCACAGCAGGAGGTGAATGAGGAAACCTTATCTGTATTTGCAGTTGCTCCCAGTGCTAGCATCACTGCCTCAGCTCCACCTTAGATCATCAGGTATTAGGTTCTCATAGGAGCATGGGTCCCTAGTGCCAAAAAGATTGGGAACCGCTGACTAGGTAATCGCTAAGGCCTCTTCCAGAGCTACAGATCCAGATCCATGATACTGAAAATGTATAGTGTTCTTATTTGATACATAATTTAAAGAAAAATTGAGGACACAGCAGCTTTAACATGAGCAAAAATGAGCTAGTAATTGCTCTCAACTTAAGCTATATCTTCAGGAAAATAAATTGGGTAGATTGCTATATATATATGTAAATAACATAACTTGTAACAAGTGGCTGTTATAAAAGGACACAAACAAACCACCAGAGTAGAGATGACAATATTTAAGTACACCTATTTGCTAAGCTTACACTTTTACTGAGGAAGATGGCAAAATAGCTCAAAACCCCACAAGTGAATTCTATAGAACATGAACAGTTATCGACTGTCATTCTTTTCAGCTTCTGTTGAAAATCAACGACTCTTATGTAGAAGTCAAATATAAATATTTGTGGTAATGTTTGAAAAAACAAAACAAAACAGTAAGCTTATCAAACAGAATTAGACCCATTGACCTATCAATATTTAGCCCTTCCAAATCAACTCTTTGTAAGCTCAGCTCAGTATATTAAAATATCGAGCATAGTGATTTTCCTACTTTGAGGCAATTTCAGCATCCAGACTTATTTATTTGACCCTGGGAAACAAAATACCTGGTCTTAAAGGAACCGCCTGACAAATTTGGAATCCAGAATCCTAGAGTTTAAAGGGACTTAGGGATCTAATCTTTTCTATAAAATTCTTAATGATGATTTGATCTCTGATTAAATCCTATTGAGAGTTATAGTAAGTGTTACGAGTGCTCATTGAACTTCTGACATCCCTCTCATTCTACGCATCTGTGGTATCATATGCTCCTGTTTCCTTAAAATCAGAAATGGCTATAGACTTGCTTTGGTCAATGAATTTTAAGCAGAAATGATGTGAATCACTTCCAGGCAGAAACGTTTAAGAGCCAAATTGTGAGTCAAGCTCTGTTTCATGATGACCTCTGGAGACTTGTGTTTAGATGGCAGTGTCACAGGATTGTGGAGCCTCTTACCATGGGTTTCTAAGTGCTATAATGAGCAGGGCCCTGGGAAATCTGTGTTGGACATGTAGAATAAATAAGAAATAAACTTTTGTGTAATATGCCATTGAGATTTAGAGGTTTTTTTGTTGCCGCTGAACAGACTTGACTAAATTGATCAATACTTTACAAAATTTTGTTTTTATGTGAGCGCCCCTTTTATGGCTTTATAGAAATATTGTTTTAATGTTGTGTCTCATATGGAGCTAAGATTTGACTTTATATAAGAATAAACATTTAACCTTTTTATGCTCTCCAAGGCAGAAGAGAATTGCCACTTTTGTTCTTCCACATGACAATCCTTCAAATATCAGAACATAAATATTATGTTCTCCCTAAATCCTCTCCCTGCAAAGAAACACTTTTCCTATTGACACATAGTTTCTTGACTTTTTACCATCCTGGTTACTCTGAGGATAACTTTTGTTTTGCCAACGTCGCACTCAAATATAATGTCTAGAACTTAATACAATTCTTACCAAATTAGATACTGCCGGGAAAGATTATTGCTTGGCTTTTCTGAGGTTTGTGATTATTTATTAGAAGTACATTATTTTAGACCATGTTTTGGGCTGACATTGTTGATAGGTTTCAACACTGGGTTTGGTTCAAGAAGTGTTTGGCTCTCCTCAATCCCCACTGGAAGATGGTAGACTTTAGGGAGCAATAACATCAGGAAAACAGCGAGGACTATATCTGAAGTCTAGCTCTGGATGAAATGGAAGTCATTGAAGGTTTTCAGTGGGGAGAGATAAGAACAGATTTGCGTCATGAACTCTGGAAAAAATAAAAAGGATAATCACTAGGTGATACATACTTGGGAAGAGGTAAGACTTAATGCAGAGAGAGCAGTCAATTAATCAGTTAACCAATCAACACAATGTATTGCATACCTACTGAGTATAAGACATGGAACTACATAGGTTCAACACTGGAGAACAAAACATATATCTGAACAGAAAGGAGTAGCTGGATAATAAAGATCAATGGATTTGATATTATGATCAGATATTGTAAGTAGAAATGAACGAACTGAAAAGACAGAAGTTAACATCTGAGGACAAGCTTTCTAAAGTAGCAATTTAAGAAGAAGTAGTTTCTAGTGGTGACAAAGCCCATGAATTAACAGGAAACCTATCTCAAGTAGTTTAAAAAACAAACATAAAAATTTAGAACTATTTGATTAGGGCTTGTTTCTACTTTTATTTTCCTATTTCTTTGGCTCTTCTCTTTATATGTTAGCTTTTTCTTTAGGCTGATTTTCCTCATGGTTGCAAAATAACTATCAGTAGCAATGAAGAATTAATACTTCTTTGTTTACCTCTAAGTGGGAGAAAAAGTGCCTATTTTCAAAACCACTGAACAGAAGTTCTAACCTTTGCTCTGATAGGATTACTTCTGAATTAATCATTGTGACAAGGTAATTGCATGCACTAATTCTGGGGGTAGAGCTAGTGTCTTTATCAAAAGGCACATAAGATAAGTGGAGAACAGGTGTCTATTGAAAATTAAATTAGATTATAATTAGCAAGAGCAGAGGGTGAATAAATGCAGTATAAGCAACTCACAAATGCCCTCTCTAGGATGTAGAGAAAAATGGAACCAGAATCAGAGAGATAGAGGTTTTTCTACTCAAAAGGGGGTGGTAATTGTTGGGAAGAGATTTGGGGGAATGAAGAAGACAGGGACATGAACTTTTTAGCCTGAAATATATGAGGTTGGAGAGAACGAGCAACCTCACTTTATATAAGGAGTAGAGGGGAGGCAGCTCATTAGAGAGGGCATTTTTAGCTCGGGAAAAAAAATGGAGGTAAAATCAGCGACAGTGGAGTTTTGAGAGGTTTAGAGAATCTTGGGTTTAAAAATGGCAGCAAAGAAGTGGTGATGCCATTAACTTATATATGGGTTGCTGCAGAAGGAGAAGCTTGTTCGAGGCGATCTTTCAACATCTCTACCTGTAGATGGAGGCTTTTAAGACATCTGAGCTGCAGCTCAGGAGAGAGTAAGTGATTAGAAGGATATTTATTTTTTGGGGAGAAAATGAGAAAAATGTCAGAGCAGTTTATTGGGATGAAAAAAATTGGAGAGAAGGCTCCTCTATGAAATCTTTTCTGTTTTTTTTTTTTTTCAGTTGGATGTGCTTTCTATTATTTCCTCAACTGTAAAAATTTCAGTGAAATTTAAACTGAAGGCAAGAGTGTGATATGATCATTTTGAAAACTTTGGGTGAAGAACCAATTTCTAGGACTCCAAATTCTAATGAACAACACTTTGTTATTATTCATAACCACTTACGTATTTATCATTGTTTACTTGCATGTTGATTAGAGCCAGTTTCTTCTGAAGAGGAACAATAGCTGCTTTTGTTTACTCTGGCCATAAGAATACCAGCTCTTGCTTACCATCTCTCTGTATGTTGGAGACTCAAGGTCTTCTCGGTGGTGAAAGCCACTGCCCTGTGCTGTCCTCTCCCAGACACTCCTCCTCCTCCCCTGATTAGCCTTCTTCAAGATGCACAGTCAGATACATCTGAGCATCAAGCTGGGCGTGTTGCGCTTCCTCATTCCCCATGCCCATGAAATGCTTCATGCTTCCCTGTACTTAGTCTCTCCGTGTTCCTATTCGTGACGGTATTGACGTATTTCTTCTTAGGCTTCATGTAGTTTTCCATATTGTACCCTCTTACACTCTCATTCCTATGGTAGGTAAATTCATTTAACTATTATGTCTGAATATTTTATTCAATGATAGTCTAAATTTTCTGACTTTAAAACCCTGGAATAGATTTTATCCATTTCCGTCTCATGTAGTTGTTTGTATGTTTAAATTTTCTGACTTTAAAACCCTGGAATAGATTTTATCCATTTCCGTCTCATATGGTTGTTCATGCATATAGCACTCATAATACAATATCTGCCATATCTTAAGTTTTACATTTTATACTTGAACACAGGATTGTCTCTTCTACCTTGTACTTTCTATAGTACCAGCACAGTGTATTGCATTTAATTTTCACTCAAACATTTGATGAAGTAAATATTTTGTGGACAAATGCATATCTAATTATTTTGTTGGTTATAGGATGTGGATAATGGAATTTAACTTACTTTTAAATAAAATATTTTTATGCTGTGTTACCATTAAGCCAAGTGTTTTACATTCTTTTACTGTTAGGAACAAGGTAACATATTTTATATTTTGGTATTGCTTTTTGTAGCAGGAAGAACAAACTCATGGCAAGCATGCCACCAGTTGTCCTCCTGAGGCCATGACAAAAGTGTCAATTACTCATTTATTAAGCCTGCATTCTTTCTCAGAATCATTCTCCAAGCTGTGCTATTGATAGTTACCACAAGTGATTAGAGCATAAACATATGTTGAATAGATAAATGGTTTACTAGACTAAGTGAGACTATTATATGTGATACTGACTTAAATAATTTATTTCTCTCTGTTCAAGTAGTAAAGAGTTCTTGTGGAAGGAATCAGTACGATGCCTGTAGTATTCATAAAAAAAACAAGCAGGGAAAGGTAAGATTATTTTTTTTTTAATTCTTGGTTTGTTTGCTTCTTGAATTCTTTTAACTTTCTTTTAGTTGTTTTCCACTTGCGGCCTTGGATTTTGGTTGGTTTTTTGGATTTTGTTTTAATTTTTTTTCCTTATGACCAGTAGGTTATTCTAGAAATATGTCATAAACAATAATGGAAGTTTTACTGTCTGATGCAATTGAATTCTTTAATTTTTTAAAAAAGAGTTACAATATAATATTCCTAAATCTATATTTTATTACTGTTTATATTAAAATGAAGGATAATGGTACTATTAATGCAATGGCCGTTAATCTAATGGAACATTTTTTGGTTTTACAAGGCTGTCTGTGTAAACAATCATTAATCTTTGAAATATCAAGATAAAAACCTTAGGAATACTCAGTTATTAATTTTTAAAGACATTGTTAAACTGAGTTCCAATGGCAGAAAATCCATAAAGCAAAGTTTAGAAATCTTTGTCATGCTGCGTATATGAAGACATAAGAATTTGGCTCATGTCTGCATTCTTTAGTTGTTTGTTCATACTCTCATTGCTGACTTTATAGGAGCTTTGAGAATAGTTGACCTAAACTAGGGAAATATTTCCTTATGTGAACGAAGAGTCACTATTTTGTTGGGAGAAAATTTCGCCTCAACTTTTACCACTCAAGAAATTTAGTATTATTAAGGACATGTTTAAACAAGTCTATCAGAGGTTCAGAATTTTCAAAAGGTTTCCAAAGATTTCTTAGAAGAATCATTTTAAGGTTAAGATGATTATAATGCAGATTTTTTTCCCCGTAGAGCAAATACTAAGAAAGTGACTAATATTAAGACTAAAGAAATTTAATACTAGAAACAGTGAAGCATAAAATTGAAGATATGAGAATAGGAACCAATTTGTTAAAATGGCCAATCAATAAAGGTTAATGTCAAAGAACAAAACTACACATTCTGATGAATTCCCATGACCAAGCAGATTGATTTGGTTTTTCATTTCTTCATCATTTCATTTATTTTCAAGGCCTAGAAATGGAACTGTGCTTCAACTAATGAAAATTATATTAACTATGCAAGATATGAAATCCACAGGCTTTTTATTTGGATTGTTGAAAAAGAAATTCTATGTTTTTAAAAATCTGTTTTATTTACCCTCTTTTAAGATTTAAAAATGTATTAAAAGCTGAACAAAGCAAATATATTTTAAGAAAACTATATTTTTCAAAATATTTTAATATACACTATACTGACTCTTAGAACAAAGGAAAAACTGTTGACATTTGTTCCTCTAACAATTTCCTTCTAAACGTATTCTCAATTATTGTAGAACATGCATCAATATGTTAACCTTTATTAGACCATTTAATTAAAATGAGACTGATGTAATTTAGTTTAATGTAATTAGAAAACTGAAATATTTAGTACTTTCTTATATCTTATTGCTTAAGTGGTATTCAAAGGGTGAAATCATTCATGAAACTTATTTCATTTTTATAGGATGATATTTACATTTATTTAATACAAAATGAAACCACAAATTATCCTTGCAAGACTAAGATTGAGTATCAATATTTGATAGGCAGACTAATGGCTTCCCAAAGTTGTCCTAATCCCTAGAATCTGTGAATATGTTACATTACACTGCAAAGGGTAATTAAGGTTGAAGATCGAATTAGGTTTGCTAACATAGGGAGATTATTCTGGGTTATTCAGGTGGGCCCAGTGTAATCAGAGGGGTTCTGAAATGTTCAAGAGAGAAGCAGAAGAGACATTGATGGAATGACTGCAATGTGAGAAAGACTTGAACAGCCATTGCTAGCTTTAAAAATGGAGTGGGGCCAGCAGTGAAGAAACACAGGGGCTTGTTGAAGCTGGACAAAGCAACAACATGAACTCTCCCCTAGAGTGTCCAGAAAGGAACACAGTGCTGCTGATTCCTTCTGAATGGTGAGATTATAGATTTGTGTTGTTTTGCATTACTAAGTTTGTGGTAATTTGTTACAATAATAATAGGAAACAAACAACTATAGTAATTTTCTGGAAATTGTTAGGTTTAAAACTTTGAAGGAGAGGTGCCTACCAATAATAGTAGCCACAGATACAATTAGCAGCAATGGCTGTTAGAATTTATAAAGCTTGTCTCTGAATATCTCATGGGCTCTTCACTGTAACTTAGCCAGACAGGAGAGGCCATGTCGTTGCATATTTCATAGCTAAGGAACCAGGCTTCAGAGAAATGATGTACATAGACAGAGATGAAGTTTGGTCCCCAATCCTGACTTCTTCAAGCTGGGCACTTTGGCCTGTGTGCCAGCCCAGCAGTGATAGACATAGGGAAGACTTTTAACAAACATGAGGTTTCTATTTCAAAGGGCTTAATTGCAGTTTCGAGGGTTGGAAGCTACTTGGGTTTTAAACCAACCTTAAAAGTTATGAATATATTTGAATCCGCTCTTCATAAATATTCTAGGGTTTTATTCATGGGTAGGTGAGTACAAAGAAATTATAGTTCCTTGTGAGTTTCTATTATGACCTTGAGAAAATGAAATACAACTTTATTTGTTTCCTGAATCAAGGAATTCCAGCATTTGTTCAGCTGCTGGGAGAATTGAAACTAAATGGCTCTCCTTGCTATGGTTTAATTTTTTTCAAGTTTCAATTTAGCATATAATTCACTTTATTTTGAATTTAATATTACTGACCTAATTCAGTTTTTATCTTACAATTTATATCAGTCATGGAATAAAAAGTTTTAGGCCATTATTTATGATTAAAATTATGTAAAAGCTTTGGATTCTGCCATGGAACTCAGTAAGCTATTGGGTCAGTGTTGTGTGGTGGTTATAAATGTAGGCTGTCTGAGTTTCAAGTCTGGCTTCCCCCTTAATAGCTGTGTGACTTTAGGCAAGCTGTTCATCCTTTGTACTACCAATTCTTCATCTGTAAAATGAAGGTAATAAGTTATTAATTTATAGGATTTACATGAGAATTAAATGGGATAATATGTGGAAGCTATTTAAAACAGTACTATTTAAGTGTTAGTTATTATTAGATAATTCCTGTTTAAATTTATTATTAAAAATTATTTTCAGTTACAGTTGACATTCAATATTATATTAGTTTCAGGTGTAAAACATAGTGATTAGACATTTATATAACTTAAGAATTGATCCCCCCTACAAGTCAAGTACCCCCCCAACACATAACAGTTAAAACAATATTTTGACTAGATTCCCTATGCTGTTCTTTACGTCCTTATGACTATTTCGCAACTACCAATTTGTATATCTCAATTCTTTTCCTTTTTTCACTCAACCCTCCAAGCCCCCTCCCACTTGGCAACCATCAGTTGGTTCTCTGTATCTATGAGTTTGTTTCTGTTTCGTTTATTTATTTTTTTAGATTTCACATATAAGTGAAATCACATGGTATTTGTCTTTCTCTGTCTGAATTATTTATAATACTCTCTAGGTTCATCCATGTTGTCACAAATGGTAAAATTTCACTCTTTTTTATGACCAGGTAATATTCTATTGTATATATGTACTGCTTCTTTATCCATTTGTCCATTGATGGACACTTAGGTTGCTTCCATATCTTAGCTATTATAAAAAATGCTGTGATGAACATAGAGATGCATGTATCTTTTCAAATTAATGTTTTGGATTTCTTCAGATAAATATCCAGAAGTGGAATTGCTGGGGCAAATAATAGTTCTATTTTTAATTCTTGAGAAACCTCCATATTGTTTTCCACAGTGGCTGAACCAATTTACAATCCTACCAACAGTGCATGAGGGTTCCCTTTTCTCTACATTCTTGTCAACACTGTCGTTTGTTGATTTATTGATGATAGACATTCTCAAAGGGTGAGGTGATATCTCATGGTGGTTTTAATTTTCATTTCTCTGATAATTAGTGACATTGAATATCTTTTTATACGTCTGTTGTCCCTATGTATGTACTCTTTGGAGAAATGTCTATTTAGGTCCTTTGCCATTTTAAAAAATAAGATTATTTGTCTTTTTTGGTGCTAAGTTTTATGAGTTCCTGATATATTTTGGACATTGATCCCTTTTTGGATGTATCATTGGCAAATAACTGCTCCCATTTGGTAGGTTTTCTTTTTGTTTTGTTGCTGGTTTACTTTGCTGGGCAAAACTTTTTAGTTTGATGTAGTCTCATTTGTTTGTTTGTTCTTTTTTGCCCCTTGCCCAAGGAGATATAGACAAAAAAAAAAATTACTAAGAGCAATATCAGAGCATTTACTGCCTATGTTTTCTTATAGGAGTGTTATGGTTTGAGGTCTTACATTTAAGTCTTTAATCCATTTCAAGTTTATTCTTGTATATTGTGTAAGAAAATGGTCCAATTTAATCTTTTTTTTTTGCATGTATCTGTTCAATTTTTCCAACACCACTTATTGAATAGGCTGTCTTTACCCTCATTGTATAGTCTTGCCTCCTTTGTCATATGTCATAGATTAATTGATTGTATAGGTGTGGATTTATTTCCAAGCTCTCTATTTTGTTCCATTGGTCTAGGTGTCTATTTTTATGCCAGTACCATGATATTTTGATTACTATAGACTTGTAATATAGTTTGATATCAGATAGCAACATACCTCTAACTTTGTTCTTTTGCAAGACTACTTTGACTATTTAGGGTCTTTTGTGGTTCCATATAAATTTTTGGGTTATTTGTTCTAGTTCTGTGAAAAATACTATTGGTATTTTGATAGGGATTGCACTAAATCTGTAGGTTGCTTTGGGTAGTAGTGATATTTCAATGATGATAATTCTTCCTATCCATTAGCATGATATATGTTTCCATATATTTGTATCTTCAATTTATTTCTTTAATGTCTTGTAATTTTCTAAGTACAGGTTTTATATCTCCTTGGTTAAATTTATTCTTAGGTATTTTATTTGTTTTTTCTTTTTATGAAATTGCAAATGGGATTGCTTTCATAATTTCTCTTTCTGATAGTTCATTATTAGTATATAAAAATGCAACCAACTTCTGAATATTAATCTTGCATTCTGCTACTTTACTGAACTCATTTATCAGTTATTACAGTTTTTTGGTGGACTTTTTAAGGTTTCCTATATTTATCATGTGATCTGCAAATAATGACAGTTTTACTTCTTCTTTTCTAATTTGGATGTCTTTTATATATTCTTATTGTCTGATTGCTGTGGCTAGAGTTTCCAATACTATGTTGAATAATAGTGATGAGAACATTCTTGTCTTGTTCCTGATCTTAAGGGGAATGTGTTTAGCTTTTCACCATTGAGTATGATGTTAGCTGTGGGTTTATCATATATGGCTTTTATTATGTTGAGGTATGTTTTCTTTATTCTCACTTTGCTAAGAGTTGTCACCATAAATGGATGCTGGATTTTATCAAGTGATTTTTCTGTATCTGTTGATAGGATCATGTGATATTTATCTTTCATTTTGTTTATGTGGTGTATCACATTAATTGACTTGTGAATATTGAATCAACCTTGCATCCCAGGAATAAATTGTACTTGATTGTGGTGTATGATCTTTTTAATATATTGCTGGATTCTGTTTGCTAATATTTTTTTGAGGATTTTTCATGTATGTTCATCAGACTGAGGTTTGGCTATAACCACAATGTATGACCCTGCTTTATGAGAGCTGACCCCATGGAATGGGATGTGCCTCAGAAGGGCTCTTGTTTCTGCCAAGACCACCCTTTGTGCATACCATTCGTGGAGCTAATTGAGTGATGCTCTGTGTGGTCTGAAGCCAGTTACTGGGTGTTAGTTCTAGGGCCTCTTGCGAGGGACTCTTGTGCAGGCTAAAACCAGGGGCTGCCTGTGCCTGGCCCAGGCCACCAGGTAGGAGTTAAAAAGCAATTCACAGTTTATAGCTGACCTGGACAAGTGTAGCAGAGGCCACCCTGAAAACCAAGGCTGGCCACCACTAGTGCAGGGCATGAGGCCACTCAGCGAGCGTTACAGGTCATGCTGAAGCCAGCCACCACCTGCCTGGGTCATAAAGATCTTTGAGAGTTATTAGGAAAGTCTCTAACATGGGCTGAGGTTGGCTGCCAGTAAAGCACAGCTGTTAAAAGAGCCTTGGGTGGTGCTTGAGTTGAGTAGGGTAGGGTCTCAGGGAGTCACTAGGGTGGGGTGAGCAATATTCACCAGGTTAATGCAGATTCAGATTTGGCCCCTGCCTATGCCTGCAGACTGTGTGTGTATGTGGTGGCGGAGGGGAAGGGCTCAACCCAGTAGGTCCCTCCAGCCCTCACCCCAAAGCTGCGTAATTCAGTTTCTCTCCTTATGTCTCTGGTGTCTTTAGAGCTGCTGTCCCTTCATTGGAACTTATGGTAAGTGTTTGTGAATGAATGAGTCTGTGTGCAAGTACTTTAAGGGCACGTGTGGGTTTCCAGCAGACCTTCATTTCAACCAGACAGAATCTCCGCTGAGCCAGATGTGGGGACTTCTCTTCCTGGCACTGGTTCTCTGGGCTGGGGAGCCTGGTGTGGGGCTGGGACCTGTTGCTCCCTGGGGCGGGGGGGACCTCTGCAGCTGAATTATTCCTCCAAATTCTGAGCCACCACATATGGGTGCAGGACCAGCTCATTTAGCATCTCTATTTCTCCTACCAATCTCCACACGGATTCTTTTTTGTCATTAGTTATAGGGATTCTGTTCAGCTAGTCTACTGATGGTTTTCCAGGTTGATTGTTGAAAAATTTAGTTGTAATTTTGATGTGGTCATGGGAGGAGATGAGCACAACAGTTACCCACTTTGCCTTCTTGACTGGAAACCCCCATGACTTCACTTTTAAATGATAATTTTTAGCAGAGTATGAATTTCTAGATTGCCAATTATCTTCCCTAAGCATCTGACTAGTAATTTGTACATATAAAATTGGCAAAAATTGAAAAGCTCAACCTCATGATGTACTGATTTTCATGCTGAAAATTGGGAACTCTTGAATATTGTTAGTGAGTATTGTAAACAAGTAATAATAATAACTGAACCATGTTTGCTAAAGATATATTGCATTGGAAAAGTTAGACAAGAAGCCTTTATTTAAGACTATTGCAATAGAGGGGAGAGATTAAACTAAACTTTGCCGAAACTAAAGGTGGGGTGGATTTTAAGTTCTGGAGCATGTGAGGGAAAGATGAAGATAATAGTTAGTTTGGTAGTGAAAGAGAAGAGAAGGGGATTGAGGAGGTTAATGTAGAGAGCTTCAACATTTTCTATAACATTTTGTTTCTTAAAAAATGATCTGAAGCAATTATGACCACATGTTTAGACTTTTTAATATGAAATATTTCAAACTTTCATAATATAATGTAGCCTAACAACTCCCTAACTTTTTGAAGGTTGACCTTTTGAAATTTAAATCGCAGTAACTCTGTAGAAAATAAAACATTGGTGTTTATGTATCTTTTAATATAAATGGTATCAAATGTACCTGTATTAGTTTCCTATGGCTTGCGTAACAATTTCCACAAACTTGATAGCTTAAAACAACAGAGATTTATTCCCTCCCAGTTCTGGAAGCCAGAAGCCCAAAATTAGTATCATTGGCTTAAAAACAAAGTGTCAGCAGGGTTGTGTACCCTTCAAAGTCTCTATAGGAGAACATGTGCCTTGCTTATTCCAGCTTCTGGTGGCTGCTAGCATTCTTTAATTTGTGACTACATCACTCCAGTCTTCAAGGCCAGCATCTTTCATCTTTTTGCTCCATTTTCACATTGCCTTTTCCTCTATGTGTATGTGTCTGTGTCAAGTCTTTCTCTCTCTCACAATGACACATGTGAATGTATTTAGGACCAACCTAGAAAATCCATGGTAATCTCTCCACTTAAGATCCTTAAGTTAATCTCATCTTCAAAGACCTTTGAATATCCTTACAGGTAATATTTATAGATTGTGGGGATTAGGACTTGATATCTTTGGAGTTATTATTCAGCCTATTATAGAACCTGTCATGCAACTTGCTATTTTTTATTTCACAGTGTATCTCAGAGATATTTTTTCCATATTGGTTAACATAAATCTTTCTCATTCAATGTCATTGCTGTAGAATATGTTCAGAATGGATATTTCATACCTTTCTTAGTTTCTAAAGTGATGAGCAACGTTTTTATTTTTCAGTATTATACCATGTGGCAATGATTGGTGAAGGGGCTAGAGTGATATACGCTATGATTTTTAATTGGATAAATACATATTCTTTATTGTAATGAAATAAAAGAAGGTCTACGATTTGGCTGCATCCATCTCTGATGAAATATTTAAAAGAATAATAGAGAAAAGCTTTTTCTTATAAAATATTTTTAAGAGGAAGACTGAATAGAGGCAAAAGAATAGAAATAGTAGGGGTGAAGTATTCGAACACTGAAATATGAACAACGAAATTAGAATTGAGAATATTTTCTATTTAGAATTTTTTTTTTGCATTTTCTAGATACATCAGTATCTATCTAGAGAGTATCTTCTCAATTAAAACATTATCATCTACAGAAAAAGTCAATTTTAAGTCTTAACAATTTCAAGTTTGCTAATCACAAAACGTAATTTTAAGATGACTACAGACATTTTATATAACAAAACAGAACCATTTTGAAAACATATATTCTTCCTCCCACACCCAAAATATCATTGACATGGTACTAGAAACAAGACACAGCTAAAAAATATCATAAATATATTCAAAGAATGATTGTTCTGCTTACATTATGGTTAATGCTCACATAATTATAAAGAAGCAATTTTTACTTTGCTCTAATGTACTGGGATAAATGTAATTTTTTAAGAATAATTTTTTAAAATAGTTTTTGAATAGAACTATTTTATAAGAATAACACTGTTATAAAACCAATTTGTTAGTCAATAAGCTAAAGTTGAAAATGACATAATTTTGGTTGTGTCCCTATTTGAAAAATAAATACTTTTCCTTTAGTCATATTTGGGAATTCCCCAGACATGTCTTATAAATGTGCTATCAATCGACACTCCCAGCGTCCTGCTGAAACTCCATTTTCTTCCAGAGTCCTCCATTATTCCATCAGACATTCACCTCAGCTAGGTGCTGAACATGGTGTCATGGAATTGGACAGATAGGAGTTTACTGTAGCACAGACCAGGATGCTGCTTAGTGGTGAAGCAGCGCAGTATGGGGCTAAGTAGGCCTCAATGGCACCTTTGAGTATGACCGTTTTCTTTGCCATGACTGGATCAGAGGATAATTGGGGGAGAAACGATCTCTTCCCTTTGTCGTATGCTCTTAGAGAATCTTAAAACAATGTGGCTTGCACTTCTATGATTTGCACTTTTAGTTAATTGACTTTTTAAGTTTTTGTTTGTGGTCATTCGGTTTCTAGCATGTGTCTAAGGACTTTTGTGGGGATAGAGTGGACAACAGTGTACCCACAGTCACCACGTTTATCTGACATTTAGAGTCAGTTTTCCTTTTAATTACTTCCTTCCAGGAGACATATCTGGTTTCCTACAAGCAAGTACTTATCAGGCCATCCCTCGAGTTTACTAGACATTTCTAGAAATGTTCTAGACTCAGAAGTGGCATAACTTGAGTTGTTTCCTAGGAAGCTCCTCAACTCCCTTGCAAATAGGCTTTGGCTTCTCTCAAACCTGTATTAACAGCTAAAATGTGAATTTTCACAGTTGGAAACAGCCTAGATTCAAGTTGAGAGTTCCAATATATGATGAATTTAACAAGTAACAAATGTTTAGAGCAGCTTTTTATCTTGAGGGCATTCAACAAGTACCTGTCAGGTATCTATAATGGGATAGACATTGTATCAGTTGCCAGGTAAATGATGTCTAAGTTACAGTTTTCATCTTCAAGGAATGGAGTCTAACTGATACCTAATTATAATACATTGTGATAAGTTATGTATTATAATATGTGAAACACAGTGATAACATTATAACACAAAGAGGGATATGCATATGCACAAAGACATGGAGATATAAAAGAGGAAACTATGACTTAAGATTTCTGGAGTATAGTGGAATGTTTGTGTCTGCAGAGAGTAGAGAGGAGGGGTTGAAGGTAATGGTGTGGAATGTAGTATAAAGGGTGGACATAGGACAAATACAAATACTGTGCACCACGCTAACGAACTTCAATAACAGAATCACTGGAAGATTTGAAACATGGCAGAGACTTGATCTTATGTGTTTTAGGGAAATGATTCTTGCTGTAGGGAGCGTGTATGGATTAGATTGCACTTGTTATCTAATAGAATGGAGAAAGAGGAATGAAGAAATGAAGAATAGTGCAATTGTATAGGCAAGAGCTGATAAATAATAAACAATGAGAATGAAGAGGATATTTCAGAGACTATTTCCATTATTTAAGAGGCAGAATAAGCAGGACTCAGTGACTGGACCTGGGCATTGTATGAGAGAGAGGTAGGAGTCCATGAAGACTCCTGGATTTCTGATATGGGTGTTTATATGATGACATACTTATAACTACTTGAAATGAGGAATATATAAGATAGGGAAAATTTTAGGGAGGAGAAATAGTGCATTCTCTGTTATAAATGACTGGGTGAAAGAGAAGAAAGGAACAGGAAAAGAAGATGAAAATGAAGGGAAAAAATGTAAGGGACAGGAGAAACAAACATGAACAGAGTCAGATGAAGACAGAAAAACAATGTAAGAGAAAATCATAAAGAGTTGCAGAGTGACATCTAGGTTTGTATTTGAGAAGTAATTCCATTTTTGGTTCTTGTTATTATGGCATTTATAAGCAATGCTTATTTTAATTTTGCAATTATAGACATTACTGTTGTTTTTTATTCATGATTATATAAGTCAAATAAGATAAAGATTTGGTTTTCGAATTGGAGAAAAGTGAAGAATGGTATGGAAAAGGGAGAGAAAAGAAAAGAGAGACCAAGCTTGGTTATCCTGCAGTAAAACCTGTAATTACCTATGATGTCAGCCCTTGCAAAGAAATTTGTATCTTTAAGATTAGTATTCCAGGACAACAAACTTAACTTTTGTACTGGATTCATATTCAGTTAAGATATTGGAAACTAAGGAGCTAGAAAACTGGGATACATCTTATGACTTTTTTTTTTTTTTTTAGTTTCTTCCACAGACTGGATAGGTAGCCATATCTACTTATAAAGGTATAAATAAGACATAGAATCACAGGACTGGAAAGAATTCACATAGATTGGTTTCCAACCACTGTTTCCATAATTGTTTTCACATAAAAATAATTATACAAGCTTGCCCAGCCAAGTGTTCTCACATTCACAGTACTGTTTTGGTGGAATGGTAAAATTGATTTGGGAATAAATATAACATATCCAAATCAACAAGCCAATACATATTTATGAGGTACTGGGTCTTCTTTTGTTCAAGGAATATAAGCCTTGTCAAAACTATGAACCTTGTTATAACAAACATTTTAAAACTATTGAAGAAACTAAAATATTGTTTGGATTTTTGCTTCATAAGATCATTATATACCAAAAGTGTTTCTATGAATTTCATTTTGAAATCACCAAGGGCAGATATATTTTGAAATATGAATTATTTGAACATCCAATCAACATTCAGTTGATTTTCAGTTTCTAAAGCTATGGCTTCGGATTTGATCAATGCAGAGCAGAGGATCAGTAATTAAACAGAGATGGTTTTTCAAGTGGAGGTAGTTAATATAATCATAAATTGCTTTGCTGTGAGTAGGTTTGGACTCTTAAGGCTTTTGTAAATGACTTTGGGAATAAAACCGAGCTTTCAATTACATTATTATTTCAGGCCTTAGTATGCAGATTTTAAACGACGTATCACAGAAAAAGTATGTGACAACCTGAGAATTACTTTACTAACTTGCTAAACAGCCTCTTCAGTTGCATAAGGACCCTCTGATTATTTTGATCACTCACCTGCCATTTCACATAAGATAGTCATGGAAAGCAAACAGTTGTGCTGGGCGGAAGAACAAAATGGACACAAAATGAGCAAGACTTCAACCAGATGACTCTTCAACATAGTAAATTCTGGATTCTTACTCTGGCAGCTTGGAAACACTAGGGGACCATATCCGTAGTTATAGTCACCAGAGGGTAGGGATTTCTTTCTTCATTTTACGGCTATCTTGAGATGGTCCTAAAATGTGTAGGCTTGCATGCTATGAGGGAGGACTTAACGGTTCAGCAGTGGTCATGGGGAAGACAGAATTAATCTGTTAGTGACATAGTGATCCACATGCAATCTGAACCTTGTATGGGGAAAATTTAAGCAAGTCTTGGCAATTCAACATAATTGAACTTTGCTGACCACAAAGAGTGATATGGGGGAATAATGGGAAAAATCAGCGGACAGGTTTGTTCCAGTAGCCCAAGCAAGTATCACTATTAGTCTATATCATCTTTTCAGCCTGATCATCTGCAAGGAAAAGATGGGGTGCAGAGGTGGTAGTTCAAACTGTTTTTGTGCACAAATTCCATGAACTTAAGAATCCAGGCATAATGGTGTCTTGTAGGCCATATATTACACACAACTAGTACAGAACTAGTTATAGTCCATTGAGATTTGCTGTGAATCATAGAGTACCAAGAGCTACGTCTTTACCACCAGCAAACTGTTCTTTATCTTGAGCAGTGCTGCAAAATCAATATGGATTTTCAACTTTTACTTTGTAATGTAATTTATTGCATAAGAAGTGACCGAATACCTCTGGAAGATTTTATAAAATCCCGGACATCAAATAATTTCACACATAAATACTGAAGCATGTTTCCCTAACACAAGAACTTTTTAAAAAACATAACTACAATAACATTAACATACCCAATGTATTTAACATTTATTTCTCAATAACATCTAACATTCAGTCCTTGTTCTGTTTTCTCAAAAATATCTTTTTGTGCTGTGTTGGAATCAGGATCTTAACAAGATCCATAAATTGCATTCGTTTGTTAGATATATTAAGTTTTTTTTTTTCTCTCTCTTTTAAATTTATAACAATTTTCTTTGTTTTCTTTTCATTTACTTGTTGAACACATTGGGTCATTTGTCCTGTAGAATTTCTCAGATTCTGGATTTGGCTGATTGTTTCTTCTGGTGTTATTTAACATGTTCTTGTTTCTATATTCCCTGAATTTACTGTAAATGAGGCTATAGAGGTTTGATCACATTAAATTCCTTTAAAAAAATCTTCATGAATTATGCTGTGTACTGCTCACTACACCATACAAAGAGGCACCTATATCTTATTGCTCTTTAATGATGTTAAGATTGATGAGTAGGTTCAGGTGGTATCAGCCTGATCCCTTGATTAAATTTCCCAAATATCTTTCATCTAATGATTTTAGTAGCCATGGGTGATGGTTTCTTAAATCTGTGATCTCATTAGGAATTGGATTCTAATGCTGCCATTTCTCTTGCAATTATTCTGATTTTCCTGTAAGGATCTTTTCCTAGTCACCATTTTATTACCCTGAAATATGATCTCCGTGCCAGATTATTTTCATTTATTTATCAATTATCAGCATATTGAGTTGATGCCCTAGCAACATTTAAAAGTGACAAATTAAATTTTATTTATCATATAATATCTTACTTATTTTGTATATTATTATGAGCTCATTGACTATATATAAACATATAACATGTTTATATTTAGATATAGTATAATAAGTATACATATATACACATACACACATACACACACACACATATATATAATGTTCAATATGTTTCGATCTACTGGAGTCATTATTCTTTTTTGGCTGCTCAGCGGAACATCTGCCTTTGTTCTTTCAACATGATCCTAGTTTTTATAATCTCTTTACTCTCAGGCATAAGCAAGATATTATAGGCTTATTTTGAACATTTCTTCTTCCAGACCTGAAATCAGCTATTTTTTTCAAATTTTCTGGTTTCTTTTAGTGGGTAATGGTATTTAGAGACTATCATGTGGATACTGAGGGTTTTCATTGCTATTGAGTTGTCATTGTTTTTAGACTTTGTTAGTGGACAGAGCTAGGAAATAAATGTATTTTATAAAGAGAAAAATTATGAGCATGCTAATATTTTAAATTCAAATTCATTTATTTAGCATTATTTTTAGTATTTTATTTTAATTTATTGTCATTTTGACATCTCTTTGTATGGTGGTTTCTCTAGGGCTTAAAAATACTTAATTTTTACAGTGTACTTGGAATTAATATTTTACCACTTCTATCGGAGTATAGAAGACTTACCATTTTATGTCTATCCTCTTTACAAATGTGTAATACATTATATCTATAAACATTAAACATCATAATGAACAATGTTATAAATTTTGCTTTCAACTATCAACATAAAGTGCTCAACGAAAGAAAAATGGACTGTTATATTTACCCAGATATTTAACATTTTTGTTGCCTTTTCTTTATTTTTGAATGTCCAAGTTTCTGTCTGGTATCATTTTCCTTCTGTCTGAAGAGCTTCCTTAACAATTCCTTAGAACAGGTCTACTAGATATGTATTTTCTTAGTTTTCCTTCATCTGAGTATGTCCTTATTTTACCTTTATTCCTGAAGGATATTTTTTGCTGGATATAGATTCTCTGTTGACAGTTATTTCCTTTCAGCACTTTAAAAATATTGTGTTACTTACTTCTGGTCTCCATATGGTTTCTGGTGAGAAATTCACAGTCATTCAAATTGTGTATCATTTTTCTCTGACTGCTTAAAATATTTTTGTCTTTATTTTCCTGTAGTTGATTATGATGTGTCTGGGCATGGATTCGTTTGAACTTATCTTCTTTAGTGTTTGCTTAGTTTTTAAAATCTGTAGTTTTATACTTCATTATAATTGGGAATTTAATTTAAAGCCATTATTCTTCAAACTTTTTTTTCCTGTATTGTATTCTTTATTCATCCCTTCCGAGACTGATTACATGAATGTTAGAGCTTTCATTATTGTCTCACAGGTCTTTAAGGCTCAGTTCATTTTTTCCAGGCTTTATTCTTTCTGTTGTTTTGATTGGGTAATTACTAAGAATCTATCTTGTCTTCAAGTTTACTGTCTTTCCTCTGTAATATCCATTTGCTATTGAGTCCATCCAATGAAATTTTTAAATTTGGTTATTGTATTATTTGGTTCTAAAATTTCCATTTGGTTCTTCTTTATATCTCTATTTCTTTGCCGATACTTTTTATTTTAACATATTTTGCAAGAATGTTTGCAATTGCTTATTCCAGCATACTTTTAAAATAGCTATTTTAAAGCCTTTGTCAGATAATTCCAGCATCTATGTTAATTGTGTGAATCTTGGTGTCTGTTGATTATCTTTTTCCATGTGATTTAAAATTTTTGTGGGTCTTTATATGCCAAGTAATTTTGGGTTGTATCTTAAATATTTTGAACATTATGTTATGAGACTCTCTGTCTTGTTTGAATTCTATGGAAAATGTTGATATTTTGTTTTAGTGGGCAACAGATGTGTTTAGGTCCTACTGCAAGTTCCAACCTGACTTGAATGGGTGATAATTTTAATGTAAGATATCAAAGCTTTTTTAGTGCTTTTTAGATTTACCTTGGGTATGTGCCATTTAGCAGTCAGTCTGTAATCTGGGCATTGGTATATCTGTTAGTTTCCTTTCCAGCATCGTAGGTATGCTAATTAGGATTAGAACCATGCATCTTTAATCTTTTAGATTAATGGACTCCTCTTTGGTCCTCTGGCCAGAAACTTAGAGTCTGGTTACCTTGCTTTGCTGTGTTCCATCACTCACTTCTATGATCAAGTCTGTGTTGTGTCCTAATCCAGGTAGAGGTAAGATAGAGAGAAGAATGAGAGCTAGAGCCATTGGGGCTTGCTTTGCTTGTGCTTTTAGAACTGGAGCTCTGCGTAACAGAGAGGAGGGTTGCCTCTTTAGTCCTGTGGGTTCTTATAGCTCTTGTGGGTTCTGGTAGCTGTTGATGACTCCTGACACAGAACTGCCTGGTGACTGGGGTGCTAGCAAAGGAGAAAAGAGAAAAAAAATGCAGGGGATTTCCACATTTCCTTTAAGTGTCAGGCGTACCCTTTTTTGACATTCAAGCCAGAGCTAGTGGGCTTCTCCTGTCTGCCTGCATCACAGTGCTTACTCTTGAGTTTCCAGCTGTGATGAGCTCAAATAGGGGGATATCAGAGGGGAAAAACGGTAAACTCGCTACCAATTCAGTGATACTCAAATTCTGGTCACCCCTGCTGTTATATACAAAGTCTTCAAATAAGTGCTCATGCATTCTGTTCAGGTTTTATTGTTTTATTCAGTGGGAGAAAGGATGAAGCATGCTTATTCTATCTCCACTGAAAACTAAATCTTTTAAATTTCATTTTTAATTGTGTAAACATTATATGGTTCCAAAGTCAAAACTATGAACAAGACATACCTAACAGAAGTCAAACTTCTATCCTGTTCTTTTTCTCCTCCAGAGGTAACCATATTTTTAAGGTTTTTGTTTATCCTTTTTTAATATTAAAAAGTAAGCATTTATATTTGTATTCCCTTCCCTCATCTCTTACACAAATGATAACATACTGCAAATACTCTTCTGCATCTTGCTTTTTTAAACTTAATTATATATCTTATAGTTATTCCACAGTAGTAGATAAAGATTTTGATCATTCCTTGTTAAGACTACATAGTGTTCCAATGTATGAATTTACCACGGTTTCTTAGCAAGCTTCTCATTGGCAGAAATACATGTTATTTCTGGACTTCGATTATTACTAATCAATAAAGGTTTAAAACGAAACTTTCTTATTCATTTTATTGGGGAAACTGGAATATAGTGAGAAGCCTTCACAGTGTTTTTTATAACCTCAATTATTTTGGCTTCCAGATGCAGTTTATAGCCAATGACATAAATCTTTTAACAATAATTCTTAGATTCATTACACATGCAGTAACACTAAGATATCTGAATGCTGTAATTTGCTCATAGACACTGTCTTTAAAGGTAGGCCACAACTGATGGTGATGATTTGTGAATAGCTTGATTTCTTTAAACAGTTTTCCTACTGTTATTGTTGGAGAGGCAAAAAACTTTGTCAGTACTTAACTGGTAACAGAAAAATAGGAAATAGAGCATTTAAGAGATAAAATAGCAGAGGTAATGGTGATGGCTGGTAGCAGCAAGATTGCTCCACAATTTGGGGTATAGTAATATGCGTATTGGAAGGGAAGACAACTAAGATTCAGTGCTTCTAATACAGGAAACACTATAATCTGGGATTGCCAGGGACATATGGTTCAGAGGTTTTACATTTAGTATTGCTCTCTTAGGGTATTAGACAAACATATAGAAATAATATTTGAACAGAAGAGTCCAGCTTGATCTACATAATGACATAATTAAGAATATCGCAAGATGTCAGGAGAAAGAAGGTCCATAAGGAACTTATGATCAACAAAAATTTTAAGTACTTAGCAACAGACGTAGTTGGGGGACTTCTTGACTCCTGCAGTAACAGAAGGGGTTTCACTGCCAATTTCTGCTGGATTCTGATCCATAGGTGACATTATGCTTGAGCAATGTCCATTCCCCCTACACTATGGACTTTTACAGCTAAGAACAGTTTTAACATACTTGAAATATTTCTGATAACCTTCTGATTCACATTAATTATAATGTTGTAGTTTGAGAACTGACACCTTTAATTGCTTCCCATTTTGGAAGTGTATCATGATTCTATTTTCCATCATGAAGTAATTCAGCCATGTTTGCCTTTGGCTGAAGAAAAGAAAATAATAAAAACTAATGCAGACTAAGGAAAGCCTGAAATTTCTGCTTTGCTGTTATAGTGGAATATATCATAGGTGGCATGTGTGGGAACTTGCATGGGTAAATATTGGTCCACTAAGATGGTGGCACTCAAGCGTCAATTTGGTATTTTGCATTTATTACCTGGAAACCTCAATGCTATTCTTCTGGAAGTCATTCCAAACTACCAAATTCCTGGTAGTTTATCCTATGGTACCATGCTTATATTCTTAGAAATCCAGGTTAGTATGAAGTATTGAGAAACCCAGAGGTGCACAGAGTTTCTAAGCTGAAGGTGGTCAACTTGACATAATCATTAAGTTGTGATGATCCTTTGGTAACATCTTCAGGTATTTGGTGTTAGTGGAGGGGATGAGGAAAGGAAATGAGTATATATTGCACATTTGCTATATGATAGGTAATCTTTTAAGTGGTTCACATAAAAATATAAATTCATAATAAAACTTTAGGGGTAGGTATTACTATATGAATTTGTAAACCAGAAAAGTAGAGTTCCAAAAGTCTAAATAACTTGCTAGTGTCACACAGACCTTAAGTGGTAGAAAGTGTTTGAACTCAGGTCTATTGCCTTGGGCTCCTCCAACCTCACTGAATCTCTTACTTAGATAGGATTAGCCTTTAAAAGATCCTGGCCTCCAGTAGGAATGGTAAGATGCCGCTTGATAAGTATTGGATATGGGTGTTGTGTAAGGGCCTTACTAATATATTTACAGGTATACTTGTGATATCCATTAATCTCTCCTTAACCAGCACATTTGATGTGTTTACTTAGTATGTGTAGCCAATTGGATGACATTGTTAGTTAAAATGCTCAGTATTTTTTCTCAGAGGAAAATACATATATTTAATTTTCTAGAGAATTTTTATAGTAGCTAAGTATAGCAGAATAACATTGGTTTCTTTTCATAAATTAGAATTCTAAGATGTTTTGAAAGTAAACAAAAACTGAGATTTTATAATTTAATCATGGCATCCTTATGACTTTGATTGTCCTTATGATAGAAAAATGTGTCTTAGGGTCCCTTGCTAAACAGACATCAGGATGATGGTGGGTGATGAAGGAGAAGGCTTTATATTAGGCGGTAAAAGCTCTCAAAGCCATGACTAGGGTTTAAATGAGACAAACTTCAAACAGAGGGCACCTGATTTACAGATATGAGCTTGTTCCACCTCTGGAACTCTTTGCTATCTTTGACAATAGGAGGTAGAGCTTCAAAGCTTAAAGCTCCATGGTAAGCCAGGCAGGTGGAGCTGCTGTGATGGATTCTTCTGAGCTTGCTTAAATATGCCTCAAGTAGGTGAATAACTATGGACACCCAGGAAGGCAAAGTGGCTAAACTTTGTATTAAAATAACTCATTTTGTTATAACTTCTGATTGTGAGTCAAAGAGGAGTCACCAAAAATTTGTAGAATCTAAGAGTACAAGAGAGGTATGAAAGAGGATTTTTTACTTTGCCTACTGCATTCCAATAGATAGATATGTCTTCTTTTAAGCACCTGGATGTTGAGAGCTTAATGTAATTGACCTCATGCAGGTTGTGAAGAAAATTAGAAATTCTGTGTCATGCTGAGAGCTATAAGTTTTCATCAACAACTCGAACC
>NW_011888791.1:11643526-11655972 GCF_000151845.1 Pteropus vampyrus | reverse complement strand
TCAAATTCATTAGTCATTATGAAAATGCAGACTAAAACCACAGTGTACAAAGGAATGGCTAATATAAAAACAGAAAATTCCAGGTGTGGTCAAGAATGTAGAGCAATGGCAATGCTCACCCACTATTATTTGTGTAAATTAGTAAAATTACCTGGGAAAACTAGTTGGCAGTATTACTAAAACTAAACATATACTTATTTTATAGCCTAGCAATTCCACTCTTAGATTATATATTCAACAGAAATGCATATATATGTTCACCAAAAGACATGTATTATAGAATGTTCATGGCCTGTTTGTAAGGACCTCCAAAATGGAAAAAACTCAAATGTTTATCAATAGTAGAAAGAATAAAGTGTGATAAATTCTTACAATGGAATATAATACAACAATGAGAATAAAACTACAACTACACACAATAACATGGATAAATCTCACAAATTAAATTTTGAGCTATAACAGGTAGAGTACGTACATCCAGTATGTACTCTTTTGTGTCTGCCTGTTATAGCTCAAAATTTAATGCAAAATTTTTAAACAGGTGAAACTAATCCTTGGAGTTAGATATCAGGACAGTGGTTACTCTAGAAGGGGACTCAAAGGGGCTTCTGTGGTGCTGTAATGTTTTGATCTGGGTGTTGGTTTCACTTTGTGAAAATTCTTTGAGCAATGTGCTTATGATTTGTGTGTTTTCCTGAACATTTGAGACACCAAAATAAAAAGTACTCTAAAAAGGCAGATATATCAAAATGAAAATTTACTTAAAAAATGATTCTTGTATGTAGGCTCTCAAAGAACACGATTTAGGAAATACTGACCTATTCACACACTGCTGTTGCTATATATATTGTTCAAGTCATATACTTTTAATTGAAACAAAATCAGATGAAATGATATTCAAGAGAAAACGTTGATAGACTTTTTTTCAATTAATGCTCAAATTTATCATTATTTGTGTATTGAAGACAATGCAGCACTGAGTGGTGAATTATAAAAAAATCATTTAATGAGCATTTAAAAAGTAATGGAGAGAGATGCATTTTAATTATATAAATATTAAATCAAGATTAAACTGAGATTGCTTTTTAGTGTGGAGCAGTAGAAAATAATTCTAAAAAACAAGACATGTATGGTAAATTCTTCAACAAATATCAAGTTTGTGGATTTTTATGATAGTTGAATCATTTTATAGTTTGGGTTTCCATTTATCACTGAAATTGTGAGTTAATTTTCACTCATCTTAGTTTATAAAATATTACACCTTCCCCTAGTTCTTTAATCTGCATTTTACTTATAATTTTAGCGACATTTTTAATGACGGAAAGTGTGCCTGGATTTTCATGTAGATGCCTTTCTCTTATACTAATTAAATAATTAAATCACTTGTTCCAGAATGTTGAAATGCCAAATGTCCAGTTCCTCTGCTTCCACCGACTTCATACTCTGACAGCCAACAATTGCTCTAAGTGTTTGACATTCAGAAATTGGAGAGAATAGGTCAGGACTGTGGCAAGCTGGTTTGCATTTTAAGTAGCTGTGAGAGGAATGAGGTATGTTCGATGGTAATTTCTCTTAGTTTCTGTTGTCTCAAGACTTTTTGATTTTTTAAGAGAAAATGAAAACTAGATTGGTCGTTCTTATCACAACTTTACTTCTTTTGTAGTAATGCCTCTGAAAATATAGGAATCTGAAAGTCTGGCTATTCAAAAATTATATGTCAAATTTATAATATAGTCAAATGAGATCATTATACTTATTGCCACGATAAACACTTTTAAGTGAATTAGAATCACTGTGCATAACATTGAATTTGTTTGTGGCAACAGCTTTATAAAAATGCTTTCTTTTTTTGCTTATGCTTTGAAAATTTGTTTTACATGAAAATATAATATTCATAGTCCTTTTTACTTAGGTTTACAGTGAAAGATTGCTTAGAACATTCAGATTATTAATTCAATCACGAATCTTATGTCTGCCAATGGTTTTAATTTTCTCCTCAGCAGAAATGTTTGCCTTGTATTTTGAGGAATGCATTTGCTTGAGTTTCATCACATGTATTTTCTCCTCCTTACTTGTTATAGTAAGGGCAAATAATGCCAAAAAAAAAAAAAAAAAAAAGACCAAAAGGAAGAGAAGAAGGAGCAACAGCATAGCAGTGATAGCATCAAAGAATTAGACAAAATTAGTGAAACTTAGCTATGAATTATTAGTGAAATTAATAATTCATAGCTAAGTAACCAAGTCACAGGTCAAATCTCATAAGGGACCTCCATGGGAAATTATACTTTGTGGCTGAGCTGAAATTTTATGGTAATAAATATTATTAAAGATGGGGGAGTTTTCATCCCCTGCCATTGACTTCCTGAGCCAGGAGCAGGTGATTGATGGAGTCTGAGTCTGTGTGCCGACAACTTTATGGAGCATATGGGAAAATGATTGTGAAGTGATTACAGAGTAATATCCATGAGCTGATGCCATCAGGGGATGTTTAATGGTGTCACCATTATAGGGTAGGTATCACGACAGTGTGCAATTGAGGGGAAATGTCTAGGGCTTCCTGGATGGATGCTGTTCGGATCTCAATGGCTAAGATTCTTAACAATTCCTTAGTGCATTTGGAACTTTATATCAGAACTCTGTTGTAGGGTGTCCATTAGCTTCTGTATGTTTTTTTTTTTAAACTCAGTTAAAGCCGTTGTACTATGAATATACTTTCTTTTTAGAGATTGTATTTGATTATTTGCAAATAAGCATGTCATTTTCATAAAGTCCCTTGGTAAAGGAACTCTCTAAGCATTGTTATTTATTTATGAATGGTTTGGGGATAGACCCTGCTGGAATATTATAATCAAGATTCTGGTGCATGAAATGGGAAAATTAGGTTAAGCATTTTTTCTTAAGAAATACTCCTAATGGGGATTTCTCTCCTAGCTGAATATTTGTCACATCACTTTAGTCTGGTAATCTAAAAAACACTTACTGAGCTTAAAGATCCTGAGTCAATGTGAACAATCTTGATAATAAATCTTTTATGATTAATAGTTTCCCATCATTTAATGCTACTTATTTATTAACATGCTTTGTTTTTCTTTTTTAAAATTTATTTTTAAATTACAGTTGACATACAATATTATATTAGTTTCAGGTATACAACATAGTGATTAGACATTTATATACCTTAAGAAGTGATCACCCCAATAAGTCTAGTACCCATCTGATACCATACTTAGTTATTACAATATGATTGACTATATTCCCTATGCTGTACTTTACATCCCCATGACTTTTTAAACTACCAATTTGTACTTCTTAATCCTTTTCACCTTTCCCAACCATCCCTTAACCTCCATCCTATCTGGTGACTATCAATTTATTCTTTGTATCTGAGTTTGTTTCTGTTTTGTTTGTTTGATTAATATTTTTAAAAAATGCATGGTATAAGTTTTACTATCTCAAACTGATTATTCTTAGTATTTTAGTTTACATTCCACATTGAAAATCTGTCTGGCTAATATGCAATATGAACTAGCTCATTGTCAACATTATTTTGTTGCTAAAAATATATGTTAATATATTGTTACAGCCATACCTGTCTATACTACAGTTAGCTTACAATTGATCATGATGGGAGTATTTACACCATGAAATTGCAAATATTACAAATCATATCTCCCTTCTCCCCAACTGGTTATTAAATATTTACCAGCACAACATTGGGTGTAGCAGAGAGAGCACGGCTTTGAGATTGGTCATACCTAGAATGAAATTCTACTTCTCCCTCACTCTCATTCTGGTGAGTTATTAAACTTTCTTAAATTTCTTACTTTCTTAATACAAAAAGGAGTAAGGTGAAAATTAAATTAGCTAATATACAAAGTACCTGGCACACTTTTGTAATGTGTTTTTGAAACTTTTTTTCTTTTTCCACTCTCCTGGTAGAACTGGTCCTAGAATCTGGGGTAAGAATGAATTATAACGCATGTCAAGATTCTGCAATTGTGAGTGGAGAAGAAGGGACAGAATTTGGGCATTGGGAGAGAAGTCTTGTCTTAGGGATGGCATATCATGAATAATTACACCCAAGATCTGCCCAGGGGAAGTGGAGGAAAAATTTGTAACAGTAGAAGCTCTCCATAGTATAATAGCACCTCAACAGAGGTGGGGATAGCCTAGCCCTTCCTAGTTTAGAGAGCTGTGCTTGGAGTAAGCAGCCCAAGCCTGGGAGTGGGAAACTTATGGAGTGAGCCCTGGTACTGGATATAAGAGTGATCAGAACCTGGGGTCTCCTAGCAAGGATTTCACTTGATCATGGGCAAGACAACCCCTTCTTCAGTCCCATGATTTTAGGCTGTAGGGAAGTGGATAGAACCTGCAAGACACACTGTTCCAGATGTGGTAGAAGGGAAATCAGGACAGTTCCCACACATAATGTCAGAGCAAACATGGTTTGGACAGAGCTTTCCACATTAAGCACCATCAAAATAAAACAAACAAAAAGATTGTAACTATGGCAAACAATGAAAAAATAAACATCCAAAAACCTATGTATACAGATCAAGGGGAAATGAGAGAAGAAAACTAATATACAAATCACTGAAAGAATCTAGTCTGAAAGAAAACATTACCCAAAAAGCACAGTTCTGTGGATTCACTCTATGGAGAAACTTACTGAAAACATTAAAACCAAAGCTCAAAGATAAGATGATTAAAGAGCAGAATGGGATGAAAAGAGGGATTGCTGAAATAAGAATACAGATTGGGAGCCAAAACAATACTGTTTCAGATCTAATAAATAACTCAGAAGCAGCAAGGAATAGGAAAAACTTAAAATTGAATGTAGGAGATGGAGTAAAGGTTTGAGATAATTGCAGTGAACACAAAATAAAATGACTAAAGGGAAAAGCAATTGCAAAGAGTTCTCAAAAAAGAATTCATTTTTTTTTTGATTTCCTAATTTTCCTTCCAAAGAGAAGGCTGATTCTATAGTCACATAATCATTTCAATTTGCTTTTACAAAGACTTGAACAAAATGAAAAAGATGAAACTGTGTCTCTTCACCGAAGTGACTCCTGTCAATGGCATCTAGAAATGTCCTTTTCAATGCGGCGATGAAACTGTTTTATGAATACCCCGGTTTTATAAAGAAAAATAGTAATTCTGGGATGAGTGCAGCCTGAAAAAAATTCTCGTCCTCAAATTTTGGTCATCAGTGTGTAATACAATGGTAAATGAGACTCTCCCTGTTTTGGAATTTTTGCTAAAATTCCCAAACTGAAAACCATAGATAAGCTCTGAGCTCTCTCCTTTTATCCTATTAAGAGATAGCATAAGCTAAAAAAAAAAAAAAATTTAAAAGAAAACAAAACACATTACTTGAAATCACATAAACTAAGGTAAAGGAGTCAAAAAGTACAAACTTCCAGTAATATAATAAATGTCATGAGGATGCAATTTACAGCATGATAACTACAGTTAAGGATACTGTATTGCATATTTGAAAGTTGATAAGGCAGTAGATCTTAAAAGTTCTCATCATAAAAAATTTTTAATGATGTATAGTGATGGATGTTAACTAAATTTATTGTGGTGATCATTTAGCAATACATGTAAATACCAAATTATTATGTTGTACATCTGAAACTAATATATGTCAATTATACCCCAATAAAAAAATTACATGAAGAGAGACAGCTGAATTCACCCTGCTACTTCAACCATCACCCCCAAGTGGATATCAGCAAAAAAGTTACCGGCTTTGAGGATATTTATTGTGTTTCTTTTTAGTTCTTGAGTAAAGGAATGCTGTGGCTTTTCCTTTCTCATCTCTTCACAAACCACAAGACCTGTGGTTGGAGAGACTACCTCACAGGAATTTGGGGTGCCTGAAAGAGGATGACATTGGTATCTCGATCCTGGCTTAGATCCCATGGCAGCCCTGCAGATCTGTTCCACAATTATGTAAGCAATGGTGGGGCAAATTGAGAGTGACTGCAAGGCAGAGAGGGAGCAGTAGGTGAGGAGCGTGTGCATCTATTGTTAGGGCACAAGGAGGTGGAATTTAATGCAGGACTACCTCCTACAAAGGAATCACCTGTGCTTAATTGCCGGTGATGGCTTTTGAGGTAGGATTGGAAGCCCTGAGCTAGAGCAGATGTTCCACATCAGAATGTTATGCAGTGCAGAGGTTTCCTCAAAGAGACACCTAATAGAATTCACCTGTGTTCTCCTCAGTAAAACAGGTGTTTCAACACTCACCGTAGAGAGAATGTTTTTGGCTGAGAGAAGACCACAACTGCACATGGTAGGTAACATGTTTTTTTGGCTCTTTTGTCTACCTCTATGTACTTCAGCAAAGAAAAACCAGAACCAGAAAAAGGAGGTCGGAAGAAGTACAAGGGGCCCAAGTGAGGGGAGGGTAGTGCTTATTGGGTATGAAATTGAAGTCTTAAATTTGGGCACGATCAGGCAGGATTATAGACTCTGACTCAGATTTTTTTTAAGAGATGGGAAAGGGAGATTCAAAAGGGTGATTATTGAAGACAAAACCCCCATGTTTGGACTCTGCTGAATTAAGATTGTTCAGTTAATCTGCCAGCATTTGTGTAACAAAATGCTACTATCAGCATTTTATAGATTGCTACTTTTACTTATCCTTTGGCCTGACTGATACATTTATGATTAGAAACCATATGAGATTTTTAGTAGCCTTTATTGAGTTAAACTTCAGGACAGAGATGATTGACTATATAATTCTTATGACACAAAGACTTGCTTAACTTCTTTAGTACTGATTACTATCTTTGAAATGAGAGATATAAATTTTATTCACAATTCTTTAAGAATTATCACAACACTCATCATTAATTCCAATGTTAAGCCCCTATTTTTCAAGGACATAATAAAGTAAGTATCAGTCATGTTTTGGGATTTTTTGTCTACATCCCCCAAACTTCCAAAAATCCTATACAGATATACTTTGGAAATATTTGTGGGTTCGGTTCTAGACCTCCGTAATAAAGCCAAGTATAGCAATAAAATGAGTTGGGATCTTTTTGCTGGTGTAGGGCCTTGCCTTTAATTTGGAAAAAGAAAACATCTGTGAAGCAGAATAAGGCCAACCATAATAAAATGATGTATGCCTGTACAGTTTGCCACTGTTCCCTTCAAGGCACTGCCCCCTTTCCAAAGCAAAGGTACATTTGGTACACAGAGTACATTTGGGCTATAGGTTTTTGTTTGCTTGTTTGGAGCAAAGAAAGACTGCTAAAAATTGTTTACGCAATATTTGCTTGATATGCAGTAGGGTGGGGGCCGTTTTATGCATTTCTGGCCTGATCATTTTTCCTGGTTTTCCCCACTTTTTTCAGCTCTGCTGGTAGAGGATCTGACCCACACACTCAGTCTCTTCCTCTACCTCTCTGAGGCTTCTTTTCCACATCCTCTTTTCTGAAGAAGATTCCACATGTCTCGTAGATGGGCCTTCTTTCCTGACACTATCAGCTTTTTTTAATTAAGTCACCATTTTACAGAAATAGTGCTTCTAGAATCCTTGACAAATATAATGAACAGGTAAGAGGGCGGAGAAAACAAAGTGGAGGAAAATGTGGCAATGAAATTGGGATGGACAAGAGAAAGAAGAAAATGGTAAAATAAAAACAAAATAAGGGGTAGTAGATGACATCAAAAGTTGCTTTCAATTTCTCTCTGTGGAATTGGCATTTTTGGGCCACTCTGCACTGTGGTTTTCTGGTTTATATAATTGAATGGATGTAATTGGAAGGATGTATGAATGGCATAACTACGATTATATAACAGAGTGTAAGCAGCTCACTGTAGTGTGAAAGTGAATGAGCACTAGATTTTACTAATCCATTACCTTGCTTTGGCAGCTGTTACACTGTGATAAATGATTGCAGAATTAATTAATTGAAGAGGGCATTATACTACTAGAATGTATTTCCACTGAGCAGTAATAATGAAAATTCCTTGTTAGTCAATGAGTGCCCACCATTCACTAATGGAAAATTTCTAGTATTATATGTATTGTCTTTGAAACACATCTCTATTAGGCCACATATTAGAACTTTATTTTAAGAGGTGCCAACTTTTTATCTTTCCATTGAAGGCCTAGATTATCAAGAAAAGGTCAAAATCTCCCCGTAACAAGCCTGCTTTTTTCCCCTTTGAGTGCTTTTATACCATTTCGTTTTCTCCCAGAAAGTTGTCGACTGATTCAGTTATAGCTGCGTTGAATCTACCAATTCATTACTTTTAAGTTTCTTTATGTATGCAGAACAATTTCTTATAAAAAAACCCAGAAACCAATTTCTATTGATAAAGTATCTTTCCTTTGTGTAGTTGTCATTAAAGGAGTATTTCTATTAAATGATATTGCATCAAGTATGTTTTAAACATCCACATGAGCTCACCTTTATTTCAGAATATCTGGAAATTATAATAGCAGAAAAACTTAATAACTTTCTCTTTTATATACTCCTTAATAAGGGAAATGATGAAATGGCAAGTGGAATTCTTAAACAATGACACTGTGAACTCTCTTGGGATGATTTGGACAATAAGCCGGGTTTCTTCATCACCCAACAGGAGGGGCTACACCCAAATTTAATATTCCATGAGACTGATGGTTTTATTTCCATTGTCAGTAAGGGCTGTACCTGAAGACATGGTCTCCAGGTGGGGGAAAGCTAGCTTGCCTCGGGCAACTCCTGTAAATAGCTGGCACTTCAAAACATTGTTCTAGTGTTAGCCCTGTAAGGAGAGAAATCATAGTGGGGTGGGCGTCCTAACTTTGGAATGTCCATGCTGCATATGCAGGAGAGCACCCTAGTCCTTGTCCACTTGTCTGTGGGATGATGGTAGAATGAGAGACTGGGGTTTTCTCTTTTCTGGCCTCTGTCTTCTAAGCTTCCCTAGTAAAGCCCATGTAGTACTGTAGAATCAAGTGATCCGCCCTGCGGGACAGAAATCTACTGTAAATGGATTCTTGCGAATTGTGACATGAGGTGCTATTTCGCTATTCTGGTTTCTCTGAAGAGGAATTTTCCCTAAACATGCCTGGTCTTTTACTCTACCCCTTATTCTTTCTAGTTGGGTTTGATTGAATAATCTAGCTGGTAGAAAACAGCATTGATCTAAATTCATTAATTATCAGGAGCTGACCTATCAATAGTCCTAAATGAAAGAAATTGGGATTTTGTTTTCCCCCTTCTCTCTCTACTCTGGATGCGAGGAAACGGTGATTTGTGCACATACTTTGCTCTACAGTCTCAAACTTTCCTGTTGGTGGTCGGTCCCTAGGGCTGCATATGGCGGGCAGGGAGTTTTCAGGCCTTGTCCGTTCTTACACTAAACTATATCTTCTGACTTGGCCTTACTAGTGACAAGGATGGTATTTGGGTTCCCATTTCCCTCTTACATTTGTCTTATTTTTCAGTTGGTTCAGAACTTGGGGGAAAGGAATGGCATTAATTGGGCCTCCATGGATTCCAGCAACTCCAGCATCTTCTCCAGCAGGGATCTATTGTAGGGTTGAATCACTGCATACAGTGCTGTTCTGTTGCACAGATGCTCTTTCCACTGATCGATTTACTCTTAGGTACAAGGCGGTGCTGGAGAGGAAGGGAGAGGAAGGGATATGGAAGGAGAGAGAGGGAGAGTTCAAAGTCCAAATGTTTGAAACTTAACATTTGGATCTGGTGAATTTGAAGATGACACCCCTCCACCCCCGCCCCCAGAGAAAATTTCCTTTCAGCCTCAATAAATAAGCTAAAAGATCTCCACCCCCCGCCCCGCAGCCCAAATGCTTTGCTCAGCACTGTTCTCATTGTGGCAAAGGCGTCTAGCTAGAAATGGAATAATATTGTCTGTGAAGTATAGTCATAGGTATTTCATTAGCATAACTCTATCCTTGCTGTTGAGGAGTGCCTAAATACCTTTAGAAGTATCTATGGAGCTATACCATATTTTAAAGAAGCAATCAAACATACAAATTCTAGCATTTAGAAGTCTAAGTCAAAATTCTATATTATAAACATGCCATAAATAAATAGTTTAATGACCAAGTTGGTTTGCTGGGCATAGAGAGTTCAATTAGAAGAATCTTTACAATTCCTGGAAAGATAGAGTGAATTCTAGTTAAGATAACTTGATGTTGGAAAAAGCTGCTTTAAATTTAAATTTCTTATGTGGTTAAGTCTGTAGTCTGGACATAGCATTTTTGTACATCGTTAGGCCTTGATGGATAATTATCTGTTTGCTGACCATATTCTGAATTTTGGAAAATATATTTTGTTGGTAGAAATAGACCGAATAAATAGAAAAAACTTCTTTTTAAAAAATTAGAGCAAAAGTGAACAAGGTATGAATTTAAGCTTAAATGAATCAAACTATCCTCTTGGTAGCTGCAAATTCTCAATAAGTTCATTTTATTTGAATGTTTCTCAGGTAAAAGTAAAATCTCTTTATGACAAACTAAAGGTTTTCCTTGTAGGTGAATTTGTTATTATATTTGAATATACTGCTAAAAATCATATTGCCTGTGTAAGGGCAATGTGGATGAATTAAATTTATCTAGGCTCTCTTTACAGACAAAACAAATTTGAGAAAGTGATATAAGACTACTAAAGGGAAAGAATCAACCTTTCCCTCCCCTCCTGATTTCTTTGCCCCGGGAATTCAATTCTTAAGTCTTAAGACTTCTCAAATTTTCACGGTATTATTTATGTTCTTCCATTTTATTCTGATACTCTCATTTAATTGCTAACATCAATGATTTTTTATCCATAGCTCTGTGGTGGCGCCTTAAGTTTTTCTAGAGTATGGCTCCTTGAAGGAATTACAGTGTAATTGTATACATTGAACAATGCCTGCATAGAACAGTACCCAATAAGTATTTTTTAACAAAATAAATGAGCTATTAGTATGTGAATATATAGTAATTTTGTTATATGGAAAATTTTGTAATGTATTTTCTGTTTTGTGATTTTATATTAAATTTATTTTGCATATATTCTAAAGCAGAACAACTTTATCTTGATGTTCTTTCCTCTTCAACAAAATAGATTAAATTGCAAAATATGCTTCTTTGCAAAGTTCCAGTGATGATTCATTGTTTTTAATTATTGTACTGGCATCTAACTGTACATACTCCATTGCCCATGCCATCACCACTAATGAAGAAGTACTTTCAAACAGTGGGATGGACCATGTGCTCTATCTTGTCAGCCTAACTGGAGGACAGCTGGAAGAAAAGTCACTGTTTTCTGGAAATTTACTAGAACTAGTATTTTTGTACCTGGGTGTAAAATATTAATATACCTTATTTATAGTCCTTTTAAGTTCTGGATAAGTGCCTGCTATAAGGAATACAACTTGTGCGCTTTAGAAATGACTCAGCATACTGTTTGTTTGTTTTTTTAACTTTTTAAAATTAGTTTCAAGTCTACAATACATTTGTTAGACATTTATATAGTTTATAAAATGATCCCCCTAATTGCTCCTTCTCTCCTCTGGTTTTCCAACTAGCCAATATAGTAATGCTAACTGCATTCCTTATGCTATGCTCCCCATCCCTGTGACCATCTATCAACTACTAATTTGTACTACTTTAACCCTTCACTCCATTCTCCCAGCCTCTCAACCTCCCATCCCCTCTGTTGCTAAATTGTCTTCTATATTTGTGAGTCAGTTTTTGATTGGTTCTTTTTGTTCCTTAGATTACACATATAAGTGAAATCATATGAATTTATCTTTCTCTGTCTGACTTATTTCACTCAGCATTATAATCTCTAGGTCCATCCTTGGCATTGCAAATGGTAGGATTTCATTTTTTTTTTCATGGCTGAGTAGTATTCTATTGCATATATGAACCATAATTTCTTTATCCAATCGTCTGTTGATGGGTATTTAGGTTGCTTCCATATCTTGGCTATTGTAAATTGTATGAATATTGGTGTGCATAGATCTTTACGAGTTATTGTTTTGGTTTTCTTTGGATAAACACCCAGAAGTGCAATTGCTAGGTCAAAAGGTATATCCATTTTTAATTTTTTGAGAAACCTCCTGACTGTTTTCTATAGTGGTTGTACCAATTTGCAATCCTACCAACAAAGTATGAGGATTCCCTTTTCTCCGCAACCTTGCCAACACTCGTTCTTTGATTTATTGATGATAGCCATTTTGACAGGTGTGAGGTGATATTTCATTGTGGTTTTAATTTGCATTTCTCTGATGATTAGCGACATTGAGCATCTTTTTATATGTCTATTAGCCATTTGTATTTCCTCTTTGAAGAAATATGTTCAGGTCTTCTGCCCATTTTTTAATTGGATTGTTTGTTTTTTTTGTTGTTCAGTTGTATAAATTCTTTATATATTTTGGATATTAACCCCCTATCAGATATATCATTAGTGAATATCCTCTCTCAG
>NW_011888791.1:11640726-11642941 GCF_000151845.1 Pteropus vampyrus | reverse complement strand
GACTGCATGTAATCTATAGATTGCTTTAGGTAGTATGGCCATTTTAATGATGTTGATTGTTCCTATGCATGAGCATGGTATATGCTTCCATTTATTTATATCTTCTTCAATTTCTTTTTTCAATGACATAATTGTCTGAGAACAGATCTTTTATCTCCTTGGTTAATTTGATTACCAGGTATTTTATAGTTTTCGGTGCAATTGTACATGAGATTGTTTTCCTAATTTCTCTTTCTAAAAGTTCATTGTTGGTGTATAAAAATGCCACTGACTTCTGAATATTTATTTTGTAACCTGCTACTTTAATGAATTCATTTATTAGTTCTAACAGTTTTTTGGTGGAATCTTTAGGGTTCTCACTATATAGTATCATGTCATTTGCAAATAACAAGAGTTTTACTTCTTCCTTTCCAATTCACATGCCTTTTATTTCTCTTTCTTGTCTTATTGATGTGGCTAAGACTTCCAAAACAATGTTGAAGAGGAGTGCTGAAAGTGGGCAAGCTTGTCTTGTTCCTGATCTTAAGAAAAATGCTTTTATCCTTTCTTCACTGAGTATGATGTTACCTGCAGGTTTGTTATATATGGACTTTATTACGTTGAGGTATGTTCCCTCTATTTCCACTGTGCTGAGAGTTTTTATGCTAAATGGATGCTGGATTTTGTCGAATGCTTTTTCTGCATCTATTGATATGATCATATGGTTTTTACCTTTCAATTTGTTAATGTGGTGTATCACATTAATTGATTTGTGAATATTGTACCAAAATTGCATCCCAGGAATATATCCAACTTGATCATAGTATATGATATTTTTAATGTATTGCTGAATTCGATTTGCTAATATTTTGTTGAGGATTTCTGCATCAATGTTCATAAGAGATATTGGCCTATAGTTTTCCTTTTTTGTAATGTCTTTGTCTGGTTTTGGAATCAAGGTAATGGTGGCCTCATAAAAGGAGTTAGGGAGCCTTCACTCTCCTTGATTTTTTGGAATGATTTCAATCTTCTTAAATTTATTGAGACTTGTTTTGTGTCCTAACATGTGGTCTATCCTGGAAAGTATTCCATGTACACTTGAGAAGAAAGTATATTTTTCTGCTTTGGGGTAAAATGCTCTGAAAATATCTGTTAAATCCCTCTGGTCTAGTGTGTCTTTTAGGCCTGTTGTTTCTTTGTTGATCCTTTATCTGGAAGATTTGTCCATTGGTGTCAATGGGGTGTTAAAGTCTACTATGAGTGTATTACTGTTGATCTCTCCTTTTATGTCAGTCAATAACTGGTGCAACTATGTTGGATGCATATATGTTTACTAGGGTTATGTCCTCTTGATTTATCAATCTCTTTATCATTATGTCTCTTTTTATAGCCTTTGTTTTAAAGTCTATCTTATCCAATATAAGTTTTGCTACCATAGCTTTTTTTTTTCATTTCCATTTGCGTGAAATATCTTTTTCCATCCCTTTATTTTCAGTCTGTCATTTGATCTGAGTGGGTCTCTTGTAGACAGCATATGCATGGGTCTTGTTTTCTTATCTATTCAGCTACCCTACGTCTTTTGATTGGAGCATTTAATCAATTTACATTTAAAATGATTACCGATAAGTACATAGTAACTATCAATTTATTATTCGTATTTGTTTTTTCTATTTTCTTTTTTACCCCTTCTCTTTTTACAGAAGACCCTTTAACATTTCTTATAATATTGGCTTGTTGGTGATAAATTCCTTAAACTTTTTCCTGTTTGGGAAACTCTTTATCTCACTTTCCATTTTAATTGAAAGCCTTGCTGGATAGAGTATTTGTGGTTGTAGATTCTTGTCTTTCATAATTTTGAATAGTTCTTGCCAGTCGCTTCTGGCCTGCAAAGTTTCCATTGACAAATCAGCAAACATTCTTATGGGGGTACCCTTGTAAGTAATTAGCTTCCTTTCTCTTGCTGCTTTTAAGATTCTCTTTGTCTTTGACCTTTGGCATTTTAATTATTATGTGTCTTGGGTCTGTTTGAATTCCTCTTGTTTGAGACTCTTTATGCTTCCAAAACTTATATGTCTAAATCCTTTGCCAGGTTAGGGAAGTTTTCTGTCCTTATTTCTTCAAATAGATTCTCAATCCCTTGCTTTCTCTCTTCTCCTTCAGGTACGCCTATGATTGGGATATTGTTATGCTTCATGTTGTCCCAGAGGTCTCTTAAACTATCCTAATTTTTTACAAT
>NW_011888791.1:11639384-11640676 GCF_000151845.1 Pteropus vampyrus | reverse complement strand
CCAAAACTTATATGTCTAAATCCTTTGCCAGGTTAGGGAAGTTTTCTGTCCTTATTTCTTCAAATAGATTCTCAATCCCTTGCTTTCTCTCTTCTCCTTCAGGTACGCCTATGATTGGGATATTGTTATGCTTCATGTTGTCCCAGAGGTCTCTTAAACTATCCTAATTTTTTACAATTCTTTTTTTTTTGTTGTTCCGATTGTATGTATTCTGCTACCTTGTCTTCCAGTTCATTGATTCGATCTGCTTCATCAAATCTACTGTTGAATCCTAGTGTACTCTTCATTTCATTTATTGTATTCTTCATTTCTGTCTGGTTTTTTTTTTTTATGATTTCTATGTCCTTTTTTTATGCTTACTATCTCTGTTGAGGTTCTCATTGTGCTCATTCATTCTCTCCCTAAGTTTGTCGAGCATCCTTATAACAATTATTTTGAACTCTGTCTCTGGTAGGTTATTTGCCGCCATTTCATTTAGCTTATTATCTGGAGTTTTCTCCTGCTTCATTTGTAGCATGTTTCTTTGTTTTCTCATTTTATTAGCCTCTGTGTTCATTTCTATGTGTTGGAATATTTCTTTCATCTCTCAGCCTTGGCCAGATGGCCCACTGGTGCACTCTCCCTGATCCCCTATGCCAAGGGCTCTGGACCATGATCTTTGTGCGGGTTGTGTAAGATCTTCTGTTGTTGCCAAGCCTGTATTGTTGTTAGTACATCAGTAGATGAGATTATTGTTCAGGCTGACTGATTGTGGGAACTGGCTGTACCGACAGGGTGAGAGTTGCTGTGTGGGGGCTGACCTCACTGAGTGGGATTTGCCCTAGTAGGCTTGTGTACTTGTTGTAACCACTCTTTGTGTGTGCCACTAATGGGGCTAGTCAGGAGTTGCTTTGTTGTGGGCTGGTGCCATCTTCTGGTTGTGTTAGTTTTATGGCTCCTTGGGAGGGGTTCCCGAGTAGACCAAGGTCAGCTACTGCTTTTGATTGCTCAAGGCTACCTGGTGGGAACTACAAAGAGATCTGCAGATGATTGTTGCCTTTGCTGGAAGAGACAACGTTGTAGGCAGCAGTTCGGTTACCCCCGTCCCTGACCTAGGACAGTTTAGCAAAGGGACTAGTGCTCCTCAAGGCCTGATACTGTCTGTCATTTGCCTGTAAATTTCTGAAACTGAAAGAGCTTCTGGGTGATATGCATGTTGAGTGGTGCAGGGATCCTGGGAATCTCCTGGGTCTTTTGAGTAAGTTTCCCTCTGCCAATGCAGTATCAGTTTACATGCCAGCACTATCTCTGTG
>NW_011888791.1:11625629-11637719 GCF_000151845.1 Pteropus vampyrus | reverse complement strand
AACTTGGGGTTTCCAAGTGTCTGATTTTTTTAAACTGAAAAATACTGTATTTGAGCTTTCAGGAAAACATTTTGAGAAAATGCCAGATGCATAAATATCTGGTGTTTTTCTATTAAAGATGTTTTATTATTACCATGTTATGCTTTGACTTGCATGTAAGTATTCCTGCTTATTTCCAAGGTCTGAAAAATATGCTACAAAGAGGCTACCACTGGGCTATAAGAACCTTTGAGTCTTAAGATGCCTTTATGGAGCAATGCATAGCAAGTAGGTAGGCCATGCATAATCATGCACAAATGCTGAGAAGTTTCTTCCTACGTATCTTGTTTCTTCCAATATGTACAATTTTGGGGCAATACTGTTCTTCACTTAAGGTTTATATTTCTGCTGTAACAAAATGATCTTTTAGGTAAGGGGTATTCGAAAACTTTATTTTAAAGGTTGGCCACTTTAACCAATAATTTAATGAATTTGGTACTAAAATTCCTTAGAGGAAAAAAATGTATGATAAAATTTTCAGCATGGAATTTACATTTCCTTTGTGGAAGGGCTGTTTTCCAGTAAATGTAGTCAATAAATTTATCTCTGAAGACACAAATGTGTACACAAGAACTTTCAAACATCTGGTGAAGTCGTTTCTTTGAGGAAAGCCAAAATATAGTGCTTTGAGGAATCTCTTTTTGAGATGAAATAAAATGTTTTTCTTGTTACAGGAAAAAAGCCTTCTAGATTTTGTACTTTGAATACCAATATCTCTTTTAAAAAGAAAACTAACATTTTGCAAATTCGTTAAACTGATTAACAGTCTATTTTAATTTCTGTGTCAAAAGCTCTATGAAAATAATTTTAAGATTATGTATAATCTAAATAATAAAAGTGAGGGATTAAATGTTAACCCAGAAGACTTCTTTATAGTTTTTATGGATTAGAGGCAAAATACGTTTTTGAAAAATATAAAATTGATGTCATAACATGCAAAGAGAAAAAATATAAATGGACATGAATACATGTTGCACGGTAAAATGTATTTTGTCAATAGATGTCAAATATATTGATAATAAAAACCATTAATCATCTTTAGCATTGAAAATAGCTCCCTTTGTGTTTCCTAACAATAAGCTAAATATTTCTCATTTTTTAAATTAAATTTACTAGGATGACATTAGTTTATAAAATTACATAGGTTTCAAGTATACAATTCCATAATACATCCAATGTATGTTGATTGCATCGTGTACTCACCACCCAAAGTTAAATTTTCTTCTATCACCATATATTTGACTCCCTTTATTCTTATCTACCTTCTCCCCTTTCTTCTCCCCTTTCTCTCTGGTAACCACTAAACTGTTGTTTGTGTTTATGAGTCTCTGTTTGTCTTGTTCATTTGCATAAGCTTACTTTTTAGAGCAGAATTAAATTCTAGAGAAGTAAAACTTTTGCACTAGCAAATTAACTGTACTCTGAAGCAAAAGGAAGTCTTTGCTCCTCCCTCTTTTTCTTTTCCCTTACTCCCTTCTTTCTCCTTTTTTCCTCTCCTCTTTTCCCCCTTTTCTTGGACACATAATGATTTCCACATTTATTATTTGTTATGCACAGGGGATACACGGGTGAATGTGATATTTCTGTGCTCAAGGAACTCACAATTCAGGGAGGAAAAATTATTAATCAAGCACTTAAATCAATATGCTATGTAACCAAAGAGTGTGTGGAAAGCAGAGGAGAGAGAGTGATGATTGTTAAGGCAATTCTCATACTTAGAACAACACAGTCTGAAGTTGGAACTCTTTGAGTCTTAAAAGACGGGTAGAAATTTGTCAGGGATTTGGGGAAGAGTGGAAAGAGGCTTTGGGAAAAGGGAACTCCATATGTAAACACTTGGAAACAGGAGATAGTGTAACTTTAAGCAGGTCTTCTGAGTTTCACACACAGGTGGCAGAATGTGGAGATTAGCCGGATATGTAGGCATGGGCTAGATGTTAAAGAGTCTCCTTTTGCTTAGTAAGGGATTTAGGCTTTATCCCATAGTACAGGGATTAGCACACTTTTCCGAAATAAACCAGGTGGTAAAATTGTAGGCTTTGTGAAACATACAGTCTTTGTCATAAGGACAAATTTGTCATTGTAGCTTGAAAGTAGCCATGAACAATATGTAAATGAGTATGGCTGTATTCTAATAAAACTTTATGGACACTGAAATTTGTATTTTATATAATTTCTACATGTCATGAAATAGTATTTTTGTTTTAAAATATTATAAAATGTAAAAATAATTTCTAGGTTGGAGACTGTATGAAAATAGACTGTAGGTCAGATTTGGCCCACAGGCTATAGTTTGCTAATTCCTACCATGGTAGATAGTGGACTATCAATGAAGAATTTTAATTAGGAAGAATATAAGACCTTATTTGCATTCTAGAAAGGTCTCCCCAGCTGCTATTTTCTAAACCATGCTGTGAGAAACCATACTAGAAGCTGCTATGGACAAAAAGTGTCTCAAGAGCAAATCTTAGGAAATGCTCTATGTTGTATCCTCTTCTTAGAGATTCACAAAACACATTAGTGTTCTAAAGGCTCTGAGAAGGGTTGCAGAGAACAACTTATTTAAGTTGTTTGTTGTTACCCCATGTTTACTACATTTATTTATGAAAAATTCTATGGAACATGATTTAGGAAATGCTATTTTAATGGCAATTATATTAATGAAATAAAGATTAAGATCAGATAAGCAGAAATTTATTGTAATGAAAAAATATTGAGGGAACAAACAAGAGACTAATGATAGTGTGTAAAAACTTTATTATTATCTAGGAAACACAAGTTTCAGAGGAGAAATGGGGGCAATCTTAAATATTTTTTCTATTAAGATTGGAAGAAATTAAAGAAAAAGCAAACACATAGGTTTCTTATATAAAGCATATAAAAATGCTACAATTTAGAAAATGAAAACAAAGTAGTGAAGGAATATTTGCATACTTAAAATTGAAAATCCACAGCTCAAAACTTATGCTACCAAGTCCAGTGGGTGTAGAGCTGATAATTCCCAAATGGTCACACAAAGATGTTTGAGGATCACCTTGATACTACTCCAACATTCAAAACAGTATGAAAAGAAAGATAATTTTTAAAATTCATTTTTAAGACTGTCAATTAACTGGATAACAAAGCTGAAAGGAAATTTATTAGAAAATGTTAAATAGGTCACATACTCAAGAAGAAGGTAGAGAACCTGGCTCAGAAAACAAGCAGTGGCCACAGACAGCGGAAATCACAACCTGGGTCCCTTTATGCCTCTAGAACAGTTTGTTAGGATGCTACAGCTGGGGCCATGTCCACTGCTGGTGGACCTCTGTGGCTGGGCCCACATGTGATGGTTTCTTGCTGTTGTCAGTACCACGGTGACTGAATTCTAAACTTGTTCTGTGTCTACGGATCCTACTCCAATCCAAAGTCTTGGGGAAGAATATCAGGTATCTGATTGCCCCAAACCTACTTCCCATGCTTGTGCCTTGGATCCCAAGAATAAATACTACTTCCTCCCTTAGGCTTCCATGGTTAAAGAAGAGCTACTCTATCCCATCACTGTTAAAACCAATTGAGAATTATTATAATTAGAAAAGGAGTTTGTGTTGCTTCTTCTAAAATAATAAATATCCACCTCAAAGACCAAGAAAGAGAACTATTTGTGAACAATATATCTGAAATCTGAAGTATAGTATTCTTATTATTGTACAGACAATGCTTTACCTGGATTATAGCATTTATTTAGAGGATAAATAAGCTAATGATAAAAATGAAACATCCAAATGTAAATGTGATATGGTAAATTTTAACCGTGGGATGCAGTAGAATTAGAACAGTTTTAGTTTTAACGAATAGAGTTCAGTGATCTTCCCAAACCCCAGATAATTTAAACAGTGACTATCTAAAATCTTTCTGATAATTTCAACAGATTTTCCTGGAAAGAACCTAGGAGTTAAGATTTGAGTGCTACATATTTTTCTCTGGATTGAAAATCTAATGATACCAAGCAAAAACATGTTTCTGATGTTCTTGGGATTTGGGGACTTTCACAATATATTGACGATGATTGCAATACTTTTAAGCAATTTGTATACCTTCATTGGTTCTGACATTTAGAATAAAGTATTAAGAAAGTTTTAAAGTGTTCACTGGAAATTGTTAGTTAATATTTTTATTGCTTGCTGAGGTTTTTCTTATCTTTCAGAATCTTGGAAAGGAATTAGATTATAAAATACCCAAATTAGTAAAATAATATAGGTATATGATGATGAAACTGATATAGGTGACTGAGCTATCTTCCCTGGAGATTTATTTCAAGATGTAATAGTTCAAAATATAGTAATGATTTTTTTTGCTCTTAAGTTTGGATGGCAGTAGCCATCTGTTAGTTTCTACTTGTTTCACAACAAAATTACCGAAGAGAAATAACGGACACTGTATAATAGAATTGTTTCAGAAGAGGCTTGTATCTTTGCCCACTTGCCCTGCCATAGCAGGTTAGAAATATGTGTAGCAGCTAATTTAGCATCTATAAGCTTAATTGCACTTCAGTACAGGAACAGTTACTTTAGTTCATCAACCTCTGGTGAACATGCACATCCTTTCCCCACCGCATCTTTAATACACAGCTCTGTTTAATATCTAGAAACTCTAAAAAGCAGAAGTTATGAGGATACATTGATATGTTTAAAGTTTAGGATATGTTATAACCAAATGCTCAGTAGACTCCTCAACTTATCTATTGAGTGATTTGCTACAGCACTAAAAAAAGAACATAAGTTTGATAAAACTTTCAATGAGGTTTCATGCTATCTTCTAATTTATGAGCTAAAAATAAAAAACATGAATTGTGAAAAATGTTTTCTAATGAACATACTACATTAGCTGCATAAATGATCATAGTTTTAGAGACAGTAAATATACATTTCTGGGTTGAATTTTAAGTTACACAAAAACATTTATCAAGTGCCCAGTATTTACAGAGCATACTGCTGGGTATAGATAAAAGATCAATGTGAATTAGTAGACATAGACTTTATTTAAAAAAAAAAATGTTTTAACTGAATGAGGAGATAGTGTCTTCAAAGGATAAGCTATCTAGTGCAACCTCTAGGCCGGAGGAATATGAATACTGACTGATTGCCTTCCTCTCTCTCCCTCTGTCCCTCCATTCTTCCTTCCTGCCTTCCTCTTCTACCCCCACCTCCTTGCTTTCCTTGTACCAGGTTCTGGGACTAAACCTGTTGGCCCATCTTTTCGTTGCTGCTACCACCCAGTCTATCCTCAGATTTTCCTTTTTCCATAAACTCTCTTTTTCTCTCCTGTTCTCCTACTGCTATTCTTTCTGCTTTAGGAGAGCAGGCAAGGGATAAAACAAACAATAAACGAGAAGTAAAGGATGTTCCAGAATTTTGCAAATTCTATTATAAAGAAGACTAGAAATCTTGAACGACTGCTCTTTTTATATTTCTGAGTGAGGGGACTAAATAACCCTTACTTCCTTTCTCCTAATTTGTAGTTAACACCACTGAGAATTCAAGGAGTAAGGGAAGACATGAGCTTTCCCTTTAAGACAGAATTAAGTGAATTTGTAGGGGTCCCTTTCCATTAAGGGGACAGTTTTCCTTTCTTAGGATTCCTGGACTATGTGAACCTTCTATTCCTGTGTTTCACAAAATATTGGCAACTTTTAGAATTTCTTCACAGGAACTTCTTGCCAGATTTATGAGTACCTTTGCCTTATTCAGTGGACTTGGCTCCAAGTAGCTTTTGTCTGTTTTAAAAAAGAAATATTCAACATTTCTAGAGATTCATTACAAAAAATTTCAATAAAAATTATGCTATGCCTTTAAAAATTGTGCTTTGGATTCTGAAGGCATTTTAGGAGAGAAGTTTCATACCAGTTTTTGCAGGAGCTTTGGAAGACTACAACCATCTAAACTGGTGAGAGGGCAGCACTCCTGTAGGCATGCTTTCCATATGCTTGTCAAGCAAAAAGACTCTAAGAGATGATGACAGAGGTCCAGGAAGTTCTCTCTTAAAGGCGGCAACTATATAAGTTAGAAAAAACTGTCTATTTAGCCATTACTCCATTATACAAAAAGATCGAAGAGGTTTTTACTATACTAGTGGCCAGGGTTGTGGCAGGACACCTGAGAGATGCGCAGACATTATGGATGGATGATGATTGTCTGGCCTCACTTATATGCAACCCCATGTTGTGCTTTGGGGTAATTTATAACTTTAAGGGTGGTTAATGCTTCCCAGAGCAATGTGGGGAGGTCAGTTAAGAAGCTTCGCAAATTTAGTGCAGCACTAGGCTCATTTCAGTTTATCTGCTCCTTCTGAAAAGAAAGGATTAATACTAAGTGACTTTGACTTTGCTTATTATATATTTGGAATGAACCATTTAACTATATAATCAAAATCACCAGTCAGTTCTGTCATATGAATCATATTATCATTGTTATTTTTTAGTGTATAGAAGCGAAAATCAGAATACTGACATTCAGAAGACCCACATATTTGCCCTACCTAGTCCACTATAAATTTGAATCACTTTTGTAGTTTTCTGATGAGATGGAATATAAATAACTATGAAAATGTTTTCTGTGTGTTGGGGAAATTAATCCCTTTGAAACTGAGTTTTATCATTTCCAAAGCAGAAATGAGAGCTTTTCAGCCTGTTTCTTGGAATTGTGATAAGAATGTGATGAAGTAACAAATGCTGTGTAAACTGTAAAATACAAACTGTCCGGCATTGTGGGCATCACACTTTGCCTTTGTTGTCAAAGGCAGTGGATCCGAGAAACAGATCCAGAGGTGGAGATTCATGTGCGGATTTGTTGTGGTATACTCTTAGCTACATGTCCTATGAGAGAAACTGGGATTGAGCAGAGGAAGAAATGGAACAATGATACAGTTATAGCAAAGGCCTCCGCCAGTTACAGGGAGCCCTGAATGCTCTTTTGGAGTTGTCTCTAAATGAAGCAAGGGGCCAGACTTTTGTACCCCTGAATCAACCTGTCGTTAGGTGTGGATTGCCTTTGGCAATGAGATAATCTTGGATGAGGTAGCTCCTATGAGTATGTAAAAATCCCTGGGGAAGGACTCAGCTGTGAGCCCTCACTATGAAACACTAGCAGCAGCTGAGGAAATGAGTGACTGGGTCCTAAAGGGAGTATCTTGATAATGTACTGCAGCACCCATCATAGTTCACTGCTCAAGTCCATTTGATCTATATAAGTTCACTCCATCTGAGATCAGCTCCTCTAGAATTCTAGTTGGTCTCTTCTACTAGGGGATATTTATAAAAGGAAGTTTAGAGGTGTATTATAGCCCTAGTTGATTGTAGCTCATTTTGGTACTATGCAAAATAAAATAAAACAAAACAAAACAAACACACCCCTAAATCTTTGGTTTCTACCATTTATTCTGGATTCTTTATATCTTCAGCTAACACCTATACTGGTCAGTTTGCTTATGTGGTGGAGTAACCCAGACCATCCCTAGGGGTGCTTTTTTTCAGAGAGTGCCTCTTTCACTTGACCATTTGTTGTCAAAATTGGGCAAGGAAATACTGACAAGCATCATAGTGGATTACCTCTTTGCCAAATGTGTTTGTTCTTTTCTTCCCCTTTGCCTCTTCTGTAACTGCATCCTGATCAGAATAAATTACCCCTACCAGGCTGGTGACTCATTTCCTTACCCGTTGGTCTTTTGGCATAAGAAACCCCAAAGACTAGGCAGCAGATGTAGCTTAAAATTTAATGGAGTCCTATTGTAGCCATTAGAGATCCATAGATCCTAGAGTTAGCACAGGAAGCACAAAGTTCCTGAAGTAAGTCCCTGGGAAGAATGGTACGTGGGCCACTTCTGCTTCTATCCCTTGTTCCCCAACTCGTGTTTTCTGAGAGTTGGGAACACACACAAACACCATAATGGTTATTGATTAATGTATACTTGTGTCCTAGATGATGGGTCCACATCTTGTAGGACATCTTCTCCAAGATGGTACCTCAGGTACTCCTCCAAAAGGCTCTTTCATTGTATTATCAACCCAGCAGTTTCCTGGTGGTATAGTACATGATAGGATCAGTGGATCTCTTGGCCATATGCCCACTGCCTCACCTCTTTTTCCACAAAGTGGGTTCTTCAGTCTGAGGTGGTTATATCACATATTGTCAATGGACCAGAATAGAAACCCTAGAATCATCATGGTAGATGATAGAAAGGGCTCAGAGAAGTAGGCATTCTGGTATAAATTACTACATAAAGTAAAACAAACAAACAAAAAATAAGCCCACAGCTTGCTATGTTCCTGCCAGAGGCTGTAGAAGACACTCCATTCACCAACGTAATCAGGAGTGTTCTGGTGAGAAGGGCACTAGCATCACTGAGAAGCTCTCTTCTGTAGGCTGGAACTAATGGTAGTCAATCCTGTTATAGAACTGGGCTCCTTGATGACAGTGGGGATGATGATAGAATCGTGAAATAACAGAGGCTGAGTAAATGGTGATTGCTTTGGTGAGGCTGTGGATGTACATTTGTCTCAGGAAGAGGCTATGCCCTTGGGCAAGGAAGAACCCTTTGGGTGAAGGTAATACCTAGAGAAAGATTCAGCTGTGAGTGTGAACAGTCAACAGATGAAACCAGTAGCATCTGGGTTAATAGGTGCTTTGGTTGAGAAGGGGAGATTTATGAAGCACAGCACAGCATCTGCTTCAGCCATCAAAAACAGGTGGGCAAAATCACTTATTAACTTTTATATGTAAATGTAATAATTGTATACTCAGCACATAGAGAACATAGGCTTTGGCACTTAGGACAAAGATGAGACCATTTAATATAAATTCTCATATTGCCTCTTGGAAACTGAATTAAAGCCTACACCTAATTGTTTTGTGTACAGTTTAAATCAGAAAAGGTGAGTTTTAAATAAGTTATTAAAATTATTAAAAATTTAACCTGAGAATTTGCCATCCACCATGTTGGATAATGCTAGTCAAAATGATTTTAAATCAGTTGACTTCAGTGTGGAACCTGGTTTAGGGAGAGGTTTGCAGAAAAGTCAGGTAAAAAAAATCACTTCAGTAGTCCAAGGAGATTTATAGATTACCCATTTACTATTAAATTCAGTGAGATACAAGTCTCAGCAACCTAGGCTTATTCTCTTTCCTTGAATTACAGAGGAAGGAGTATAAAAAATGAATAGGGTGAAGAATGTATTGCTTGCAGGACATTTGGTGAGGTGGCATTTGATTTTTTAAAAAGCAAGTGATTTTTGTTATTATATTATTTTGCTGTTAATTAAATGTTTTCTGGGGTAAATACTTTGTTCCTGCCAGTATTTTGAGTGCCTTCCATTTCCTCAGACTAGTGCATCCCTTCTGAATATTTTTGTTTGTCAAACTAATGCTGCCACTAAGAAGGATTATTGATTACTTCTGCCCTGAGATTTCTAAAATCAGTCTCCATTAAAGGAAAAAAAAAAAACGCTAGAAGAGTGATACTTATACCAGACAAAATAGACTTTAAAACAAAGGCTATAACAAGAGACAAAGAAGGACCCAGTAATTCCACTTCTGGGTATTTCTGAAGAAACCTAAAACAGCACTTTGAAGAGACATGTGCATCCATATGTTCATTGCAGCATTATTTACAATAGCCAAGATATGCAAGCAACCTGGGTGTCCATCAATGGGTGAATCAATAAAGAAGAAGTGGTACATATACACAATGGAATATTACTCAGCCATAAAAAAGAATGAAATCTTGCCATCTGTAACAACATTGATGGACGTAGAGGGTATTGTGCTGAGTGGGGTAACTCAGACAGAGAAAGACAAATACTACATGATTTCATATATATATGTGAAATTTAAAGAACAAGGTAAAACAAAAACTCAGATACGAGAGCATTTTGATGGTTGCCAGATGGAAGGGGTTTGTGGGATGGGTGAAAAAGGGGAAGAGATTAAGAAGTACAAAATGGTAGTTACAAAATAGTCATGGGGATGTAAAGTACAGCATAGGGAATATAGTCAATAATACTGTAATAACTATGGTGTCAGATGGGCACTAGAATTACTGAGGTGATTACTTTGTAAGTTATATAACTGTCTAATCACCATTTTGTACACCTGAAATTAATATAATATTATATGCCAATTGTAATTGAAAAATAAAAAAAATTATTTAAGAAATTATTTTTAAAGAAAAATTAGTCTCCATTGATAAAAGTTTAATGGTAAAGTAATGTGAGCAAAATATAGTCTCATAGAAACAATGTGCTGGTAATGAACTGAAAAAAGATTCAATTCCAAATCCTCGAAAGTTATTTTACTTTTGAGTGCATACCAATCTGACCCAAGTTACAATATTTTTGTGCTATTGATTTATTCACTCAACAAATATTAAAATATTAACCACTGGACATGTGCCAAACAATATCTTTTTTATATTCCTATTTGACCTAAAATGAACAAAATTGGAAACAATCTCAACACAGATGATTTTGTTTTATAACTTTAGAAGTGCACATATTCCATTAAATATACTGGTATTCACTCAGGGAGCAAACTTTTGACAGTCCTCTAATTTGATGCTTCTTTGGTGAGGGAGCCTGACATTTTCTCATAGCTCCTGTTTAATGCTGACACTGTGCTTTTAATTACTGGAGAAGCTGCAGGCAATGAAATGTAATTATAATGAAGTGAATTACAGACCCCTAGACCATGTCACCTTTTGCCTCGTGGTGAAGATTGCAGAATCTTGGTATCAAAGCAGCTGATGCTTATTTCTAATCTTCCTATTTGGAGGAGGTGAGGAGAAAATCTGATTGAGAAATTACCTGTTGTGCTATCACAAAATGAATTTTTGAGACTGACATTCGGTATGTGAGATGCAGTGCAATATGTTACCCTACTTACTTCAAGGTGCAGCTACTTGCAGAGGAAAAAACTGTCTGCTGGTTTTTAAAGCAGTATGGTCTCATTTGTTGTAACAGAAAATTTAATAATAAAGATGCTTATATTGTATATAGTTTTGAGTAAATTTATTTATTATCCTGACAAATAAGTACTTTTGGAAATTAGCAGTTGAATATTAATAATTATGTTTTAGCAGCCAAATGTTAAAAGTGTGAAATTCCACTGACTAGATAGTATGGACAAAAGTGAGAATTAAAAGACTAACATTTAAAAATTTCTTACTATAAAGAGCATTTTACTTATTGCGAAATTAGGTTGCCCCTTGGATGAGGGAGTTCTGGGAAATCACACAACTTCTTACCTTCTTTAGACAATTCTCATTTGACAGGTTTTGGTGAGTGGAATTAGGTAGATACTGAAGCTAATTAACTGCCAAGTTACTTAATAGTATAATTCGTTCTCCTCCTGATTATTCTATAGTCACTAATCTGTTCTTGAAGGATTAAATTTCATTATCTCATATTTTTTTGGAGAAGCTGTTTAAAAGGTCTTGTCTTTGCAAGGACATTGAAATGTTCACATACAGCACTTATGTTTTAACATTTTGCTTTCTCATCCTGGGACATATTTCCTTGTGGAGTTATAAAGTTATTAACAAGGTCAAAAGCTTCGATATGAGAGGAGACTCTAGGAAAGTAAGTAATGTTTATCAACTGATAAGATGACAAATTTCACTCACTGAATAGATGAGTGGAAAAGTAAGGAATGTAGGAAAAATACTTTTTTTTTTTAATTGAGAAGAGAATAGGAGAAATTGAAGTAGAAAAGAAAGGAATGTCTTCGAGGAGGATGGAAGGTTGAGGGATGTGAAATTGGAAAGGGAGGAGCATCACCACTAGAGATTAATCACACACTGTTTTTTTCTGTGGTCTTTGAACTTTTTTGCTAGCTTACCTCCTAAAATAATTTAAAAACACAAAAAAAGCTATGTAATAAAAATACAGTTTTAGATTGACATCTAAATTTTTCATCATAATTTTAAGTAGCTACAAATAATATTCAAACTATGTAAATACTGACAATTCAGATAAATTACATGTATCCAATGTTTAAGTATATCTGACAAATTTAAATATAA
>NW_011888791.1:11621074-11624404 GCF_000151845.1 Pteropus vampyrus | reverse complement strand
TAAATTATAAAGACTGATTAAATTGATATAAAATTATAGCTATTACTAGTGGTACCTTGTTTATTGTATACATTCGGAAAGCATTGGGAGCTATAATTTAATGCAACTTTGCTACTACTGTATTTTCGATAAAATGCTTTTATTCATGTACTCTAAATATGATTTTGACCTTAGATGAATAGAATTAAATTATAAATTTATGAAAAGTATTTACCATTAATCTAATTGAGAAAGTCATTATCCGCCAATAAATCAAATCAGATCTATTTTCCGTCAGAATAGATGACTTTATTTTTCATTTTTTGTTGGTGAAAAACTTGTTTTCTAGTTCTTTTTCTATTAAGTAATATCAGGAAATGCTTGTTTTCTCTAGTATATGAAATATTTATTAGGTTTATTGGAAAAATTTTCAAGAACTATAGTGAAAAACAAAATTGGCACATGTTCTATTTTCTGATGTCTGCATTTCTCACGTTGAGCATTAAAAGCCAGGGTGGGGAAAGGAGGAGAAACAGGAAAATGACTTCAAGTTTCTATAAGAGAGTATAAAAGTTTACTTTTTCTCTCCATTTCTGGCTTCTAAAATACTCCTTAGGGAGGGATTAATATCTCCCTAAGATATTAATTAAAAATTCACAAAATAGATAAGATTTTCTTTGGCAGTGGTGTCCTTAAAGTGTCTCAGCTACTTTATTCAAAAGGAGAAATATGCTTAATGAATTTTGAAATGTGGACATGTAACATTACACGACTGTACAGGTAAAATGTTGCTGTAGTGCTAGTCTCTAAAAAGCAGTATGCTATTCTGGGAGAATCCAGGCTACCGAAGTCCATTAAAATAACTGAGACTACATCGTGGTAGCACAACTTGCTAGGAAATTCCTTAACTACTTCAAACTTCAGTGTCTTTATAAAATGAGCTAATGTCTACTTTGCAGTTTAGTTTTGAGGATTAAATAACAAAATGTATATAAAGCACTTAGGACACTGTGTAGCACATGATAGGTATTTGATAAATGGTGGCTATCATAAAGGCTACTCCCTACCCGATCTTTTACACTGTAGACACGGAATATGAATCCTAATAGTCTGGTAGGGTACACCCCATTTATCTTGAATGTCCATCTTCCTGGTGTCCTTACTATTTTTGCTCTGTGCTGTTCTGCTTTGGGACGTACTTTACTTCTGTTTATCAAGACAGTCCATATAGTTGTCTTGGGAAGTTTTGTTTCCCTCCAACACACTCTTAAGTTGTCTTTCCCACATTGTGTACTTCCTTCTGCCTCTCCTGTACTTGTGTGTTTTTTGCTCTGATGTCTGTATTATCATCGTGGGTGCTGTTATACTCCTTGTGTTTTACTGTTTAACCATTTCAAACCCACTAACCACTATGAAGTATAACTATTAGATTCACTAATTTTAGGTCTTGATATAATATGGTACAGAGTATGACTTTGATATAACCATGTCCTTTCCCTCTTAAAAGAAGTGATTTGCTCATGGTCTCTTCTGCAATAAAATATCAGGATATTCTCCTGTCTATAGATCTTTATTTGCGGCATCATCATTCTTTCCAAGTGAGCAGAAAAGAAAAAAAAAAGTTGTTAACTTGATTAGTTGGTGTCTAAATAAAATTACGTTATTTTAAAACAGTTAAGAAATAATGACTATAATTTTTCGACTCAAACTGCTTTCCTGTGTCTAGGGCATGGGGTGGCTTTTAGCTCGTTTTTAATTTCATCTCAAAAGTTCGTATTTTAAAAAAACGAATACTTCAGATTTAGGAAACCCTCAATACTTTCAAATCTTTGGTGATGTTAAAGTCACAGGTGACATCCTTTAGCTCCCTCACAAATCCCCAATTTGTATTGTCATCTTTGTGTTTCTTTTGGACAAAAGATTTCTTCTGATCTCTCTAGTTAGAATTGGACTTGCAAAAAGGACAGTAAATAGCTTCACTTACTGTGAGCGTCTCTTCTTTAAGTTAAAGCAGCAACTAAACCAGAGAATAACCCTGACTATGACTGTAGTACCCCAGTGGAGTCCGTTTCTTTTAAGGAAAAAAATTCCCATGAGTATCACCAAGAAATAAAAAGGGGAAAGGAAGAAAATTTTGGAGGAGTTTATATAAGCATCTATCTCTGTTAGGAAGCTAGGATTTTTAAAAATTTAAAGTAAACCTATTTTAGAATTACATTTTCAGGGACATCAAAGAAAGCATATCTTCCAGTTCTTGAAATAGCTCATGTGAATTTTTCTAACAACTTTCAAACTTACACACTGATTCCCCTTCTCTCATATCTGCTAGGTGTACAGATAATGTTTTCTCTTCAAAATGCTGTACATTAAAAATGAAAATAATGACTATGAAAAGCTCTTCTTCTGTTTCAATAGGATTACAAGGTTTCCATTTCCATGGTTTCTGTTTCAATTTATCTTTTAAAATCAAATTAAATCTTTTTCTTTCTTTGAAATGCCAGGCTCCATTTGTGGTAATAATTTCTGACAGTTCTAAGCTTTTACCAAAACTTCTCAGTGAAAAATGTGTTAGATGATTTCTTTGTTCTTCATATTGTTATTTCAAAATGAAAAACAAAGGCAAGACTTTTTTTCTTTTTATGAGCAAATCTAACAGAGCATTGGTATTTATTTCCTAGTTATGAGAATATAGTAACTATCTTATCAATTTAATTAAATTTATAAGACCTAACTCTTAATGTTTTTGGTTATACTGCAAAAGGTAAAATTCATTTATTACTATAATCACACTGAAAACTTGAAAGTTAAATGGGAATGATCACAATTATAAGTCTGCGTATTTTATTTTAGAAAGGATTAGGGAGTGCATTTTTTTAATGTAACTATTGTGATGGTCATGGCACAGATATTTTTTTCCTCTATTTGTGAAAATGCTGGTATGTCTAGTTAATTTTCTGAATGAATATATATATATACATGTGCATATGCATATATGCATGTACACATTTGCTTGCATTCACATGCATTTCTTACATAATTAAATCAAATACTACTTTTAATGGGTGTTATCTGTTTTAATTGAGGAAAGAGATTGTGGCTAACTTTATAGAAAAATAATATTCGACTTTGAAATGTAGTCAGAACTATTTAGACAATTCATGAATTATTTATCCTTATTTAGTACCGATTTAGAGATCATGAATATTTTGAAGTTTAAGATACTTAGCTGTATTCAAGCAGCTAATCGGTAATATTTTACCAATATTTCTTTTTTCATCAACCTATGCTTCACTTCTTGGTGCCTATTTGGCACATGGGAACTGTCACTTCTGAAAACATTTTTGATCTATA
>NW_011888791.1:11602849-11619919 GCF_000151845.1 Pteropus vampyrus | reverse complement strand
TTATCAACTTCGTGCTTTATTTATTTTGTTATATCTAATAGCTATATTTAGTTTTCATTGACATTTTGTTTTTTTAATCTGCAAACTTCGAATCTGTGTTTTCTGGCTCCAAAACATTGCTGTGATGATAAGGAGTATTTCAAATATGTTTTGGTGAGAAAGTTCATGTCTACATGTGTTCTGAGTGAAAACAGATTTCCCATTGGAGAGGATGACGAATATGTTTCTTCTGTATATCATCGAGCAAAATGTTTTTATAGTAACTCAGGAGTTTGTTTCTCTGCTCATCCTTTTATTCATTTATTCATTCAATAAATATTTATGGGATGTTATTTATTCATTCAATAAATATTTATGGGATGTCAACTAGTGCCAGACATTGTTCTTTCTAAGTACTTGGGATTCAGCAATGACCAAATTCCTGCTTGTATGGAGCTTACATTCTAGTTCAGTGGTTCTCAAACTTTGCAGCATATTAGAATCACCTGGGGAGATTTAAAACCTGCTAGGTCTTGCCCCATGCCAATTAAATCAGAATAACGGGTGGGGGGCGGTTGGATGCAAGTGTTAGTTTTTTAAACTTCTCAGACAATTTTAATGTATATCTAAATTTGTGAACCATCAATCTGCAGCAGAAGTTATTACATTGAAGCATACATCAGAGTGATCGGAAGGGCTTGTTACAATTCAGAATACTTTCTGATTCAGTAGTCTGGGGCTAGGCCCGGGAATCTGAATTTCTAATGAGTTCCCTGATGATGCTAATACTGCTGGTTTGGAAACTAGACCTTGAGAATGACTTAGAGCTTGACACTCTAAGGCATGGTAGTAGATTAGCAGCATGGGCTTTGCCTAAAAGCTTGTCAGAAGTGCGCAATCTCAGACCCCACTCCAGACGTAAAGAGTCAGAATGTACATTTTAGCAAGATCTCCAGCTGATTCAGATGTAGCGTGCATGTTATGTAAACTACAGATTTGTTTCTTGACTCTTGAATATATTCTTTCACATAAGTTGATATCATATATTTTGGAAACAAAGCTCTGTAATGGATTTATAATGAAATTATTTCCTATGTCTTTTTCTACCACAAGGGTTTGTAGTGGCAAATACAAATGGAAATATAATAGGCTTAAAATTCTCTCTTTTGAAAATAAAAGAAGACCATCTACATTTTTGTTAGAACATTTACTTTAGAAAACTTAAAATATTATTTTTTGTCTTTTTGAAATGTATGCTGAAAATTTTAAAAGCTAAATATACCCCTAGCCAGGACCAGGTAACTGTATCTTTGAAATATAATCAAGGAGGATATTGCCCTGACCTCCCTGTCTCAGAGAGGCTAGGAGCCTAACTTTGGTGGGTCCCTCCCGCCAAGTTGTGAAACTATCTCTTGTCATAAAAAATATGAGTTTATTTTTCTGTTGGCTAAAACCAATTAGCTAATGCAAATGGTCACCCCAACTACCAAGTGAATTTTGGAAGAAGCATGTGTGACAAATGGTGCTGTCAAATCCCCTTGAGGACTAGTTATTGTTTCTCTTGTTTGTAATGGGTTGTATCTGCTTAGCTATATGAAAGGTGAGATTTCTATGAATCTTTGCAATCTTTTAGCAGATTTCTTGTGATGTTCATCACATTCTGGCTTAATGCTTATTCAATGATAAAATTTTTTTTCTTTCTCTTTTACCTTTGTGGGGAGGTTTTCTGGGTGGAGAGGAAATTTTATTATATATATTTTTTCTATCAGGCTCTAGTCAGTATTTTATTGACTTCCAGAGTGTTTTCTTCCCCTAGTTAGCCATTTTACCCATTCTGCGTACATGACATTTTGAGGGGATGGAGGTAAGAGGGAATACTAGTAGAATATATCAATAGTTTTATTCAAACAACAAAAAAAGTCTAATTCAGATATTCTGTTTTCCAAGGCTTTAAAAAAACAACTCTTAATTATGAAGTTTTTCAATCATATAAAAGGAGAGAGAATAGTATAACAAACCCCTCTGTACTTATCTCCCAGCTTAAACAGTTTTTTCCAATCGTGTTTCATTCATAGGTATGATTGACTATTTGGCTAGGCATTTTAAGGCAAAATCTAGAAATCTTATCATTTATCTTGGAAATACTTCAATATATGTCTCTAACATATTTTTTTAAAGACATAACTATAATTCACAGTGCATGAAGATACAAACAGCACAAATGTCCATCAATAAATGAATAAACAAATTGTGGTACATATACCTAGTGGATTATTATTTAACCCTAACATGCTACAATGTGGATGAAATTCCAAAACATTATGCTAAGTGAAAGAAGCTGGATACAAAAAGTCACATATTGTGTGATTCCATTTATATAAAATATCTACAATAGATAAATCCATACAGATAGAATGCAGATTGGTGGGCCTGGGGTCAGGGGGAAGGAGGAATGGTGAGAAACTACTTAATGGGCAAAGAGTTTTAGTATGGAGTGATAGAATTGTTTTGGAACTAAGTAGAGGTGGTGGTTGCATAATCTTTTGAACGGAATTTTTTTAGTCCTTCAGTATCTCTTATAGGACAATAACAAGTGAAGAGGTGAATATCTGAAGCAATTATAAATTGTGAAAGTTACAGTGAGAACGAACATTGTGCTGAGAGAAAATAATTGGGAAATTATCGTAGATGGTGAAATCAGGAAGACCTTTCTGAGGCCGTAATGTTTAACTAAGTTCTAGAAGTTGAAGAGAACAGCTTCTAGGAGAGTCAAGGCATTCGACGTGAGAAAGAGATTGGCATGTTTGAGGAACTGAATGTAGGTATGGGTGATTGATGCGTCTATGCAGACTTTCCCTACAAGCAGATTAGGCCTGTATCTGGCTTACAATGTATCTGGATAAATGGGACTTAACTATTCAGTTCATGGAAGAATGATGTCATCATCTAGTCTTTACTCAAATCATGGTGGAATGAGGATGTTTATGTAGTCTGGGACAAGGACAAGTGCATTTTTATTTCTTTATTCTGCTCATTTTAAACTGGAGACAGAGAAGTATGAAAAATGTTGATAATACTGGATATATATATGCTATACACACACACCTAGTATATATCCAACATATATCCAGTATATAACATAGATAACACTAGGACATAGTAATAAAATAATTTCTAAAGAGAAAGATGAGATGAAGAAACTGTGGAAGCCAGAATTCCGTAGGAACCAAGAATCAGAGAAGGAAATAGAGCACTAGAGGGAGAGGGATGGGGGCAGCAAGAGGAAGGAAACCGTCCCCTCTAGTGTGTGGCGTGTGCTAATGTGTGATTGGGTATCAACTCTTTCCCCAGTAGCTGTCTGCCCATAAACAAATCATTTTACCGCTGGAAACCTCAGCTGCTAAAAGGGGAATGATAATAATGCTACTGATCCTACAGGGATTATTTTGTGAGGTTTAAATGAGATCACGATTGAAACTGGCTCAGCAGGATGCCTGACACTAAGAAAACCCTTAAATGTTTACTTCCGCTATGGATATTACAATTTTTTTGGTTCTTCAACTTTCTAGACCTTCTCAAATTCATGTTTTATTCTATGCTTTTATATTTTGAGTTCATATTTTGGTTTTCTCTTTTCTGGTTTTTAAGAAATGCCCCCATGGAGAAAAACTAACTTTCTGAATGGCCCAGGTTTTTTCTTCAAGCTCTTGGTACGTTTTAAACAAATGAGAAGCTTTTTTGTTAACTAGAACCTATGTTACTGACTGTAGTTATTACATTCATACTGGTCATTCAAACAGCATAATGGTAATTGAATTCAACCAATATTCAAAATATCTAATTGTCTATTGAATTACAAGCTTGGATGCTCTTGTGTGTGCAAATCGGCATAGTTAGAAGCATTTGTTAAATATCAATTGTAAACAAATGCTTCTCAAGAGGTAGAGATGAATTAGATACAAATAATGTAGCTTTAATATTTCTACCACTTTTCCAGCATCTTTAACAGTTATCTCATAAGATTCATAGTGCATTTTATGAGTTTTTAAAAATATTTTATGTATTTTTATTATGTATGCAGAAACAGAAGTTAAGAAAGGCAAAGTGAGTATCCCATGAGTAGTAAATTATAGTAATAGGATTGAAATCTTTTTTTTTTTTTTTTTTGACTTTCAAACCCACTGCTCTTTTTACCACATAAAAAAACAGGTAGATTAAAGCATATTCACTTAGCAACTGCGGCTAAGCATATCTTTTCAAGTAACAAATTGATAAGCTCTCAGCAATAGGAGTTATATAATATGGTGCAAAACCTCTGAGATTGTATAGTGTAAAGATACATGCTCAAGTCTCAGCTCCGCCATTTACTATCTTTGGGGTCTTAGATGAGTGACTTGACCTTGTTGAGCTTTAATTCCCTGTAGTGTTTTGAAGGTAAAATTATATGGTATCGTGTAGCCACCGATACAACTAAGATGCTCTACAAATACTACAATATCTCATTGATAAAAAAAAGTTGATTTGATAGTTACAAAATTTCAATTTTTAAGAATTTTCTTAAGTGCAATATTCTGTATATTGCACTTAAAATACTTATGGAATGTTTTATACAAATGATGTGAGATAGGTGAAACATTTTTGTATAGAATGGTTTTGCTACTATTACAGTACAAATGAGGATGACTCATTTCAAGGGACATTATTTATCTTATTGTTTATCTGAATCCATATAATCAGAAGGCATGTTACAGTTCTGCCATATCCCATGTATTATTCTTTAAAAGATCTTTAAAAACTACTCTTACCTCCTCTCCTCTGGAGTTTAGGGGCTAATAGATAAGTTCCTCAGTACTTTTAAAAGATTTTTTTTTTTTTTTTGTGAAGTCCTCAAATATTTGTAATAAGGTGTTATTTCCCTCTACAATTTGGGTACTTTTAGTTGTCACAAACAGTAACTGTACTTCTAAAAAGTGCTGATTAAGGTATATCCTGCTAATTGCTTTTGATCTGCCTTAAAGAGAGCAATTAACAGCAACTCAAACTTTATCTTTGGTCAAACATGACTAGACTTGAGGTTTTGGTTCTAAAAGTTTATCATAGAGGAAATGATGCATCTCATTCCTTGAGCATGTTTGAAATGTCAGGCTGATGTTTTTCTCAGATCTTTTTTCTTTTGAGACACAGAGTATAGTATTCCTTCATGAGGGGTTAGGTTTCGCATTTGTTTATATTTAGTACTTATGGGAGTCTAAACTGATGATTAATAGTTGAGAATTAGGTAAAAAAGTGTATGGCCGAAGGCAGAAAATAAAGTGCTGATTGGTTCATTAAACAATTCAATCCCAAACCGTAAAAAGTTTAAGTTTCATCCTGCCTGAAGCCTGACTGATCCTGTCACAAACACTTTTTATAAACCTTCCACTTAAACCTGGCCTTGTGGTTTTATTAATCTAGCAATAATTCAAGGTGACATTCCACATAGCAATATAAATCTATAAGATAGATATCATAAAGTTTACACCATTACAAAACCATGGGTAATTTTGTAAAAATGCAGTTTCTTTTAGTTAGGTATCTCTCTCTGAATTGTTGCTTCTGCCTTGGTTGAACAGATGTGTTGACTGTAACACTGTCTCAGTGTATGGTGTGCCTGAAGGAATAGAAAGAAAAATTCAGATAGTCACTGATGATAAAAATTCTGGAGTTTGGAGAGCCTTATTTGAAAAACTCAGGGAGCAATTTAGCAAAGACCTATAGTTGTGGAGCTTATATTCTCTGGGAAAATTCCTTTTCTGCTGCTCTGTGGAATTTTTAGCTCTTGGATTTAATGGCTCTATTGATATTCTGTGGATGTGCTAGGGGCTCTGAGTAATAGGCAGTACTTTCAGAAACTCAAATGAAGTCCCAGCTGTCAGACTTTTTGTTGTTTTTTTAGTTCTCAGTCTAGGGGTTAGATGAACTCTCAAACTAGATCATAGCAGACTTAACCTTAGAAATATTGTATTACTCCAATCCCGTTATTTGGAACAGAAGGCTGCATTTCTGTTTTAGATGGGCAGAAAGAGACATTTCCAAGAATAAGCTTAGAGGAAGTCCACAAGAGCTACAGGGTTTTTTTTTTTTTGTGTCTGCCATAGTTGCTCAACAGTAGCAATCTGCTTTCAAATAAAAGTAAGCCTTGAAGGAGTGTTCAGATACCTACTATTGAACCTGTGGGACATTTATGCTTTTATAAAATGAGTGTTGAGAATATGTCTAAAGCCATAGGATTTTTTCCCGCCTGCATGTGCTTTATGGCTCTAAATTGACTATACATGAGAAAAAGGATCCACTTTGAGGTGACAGGGGATGAAAACTAAGTTTGCATTACACACTGTGCTTTAGCACTGTCACAGCAATAATTCAGTAAGGCATGTGTATAATTATTTATTGAGGATCTTCTCTGCTGTATTTTGAACTCTCTAGTGCTTAGTATAGTGCTTCATACCTGGTACCTGATAGGTGCTCATTTAACTGTTTAATGATTTACTCACTAAGGTCATATCTAGAAAATGGGAAGAGAAATACAAAATTTTGATTGTTATCTACTTCATTAACCAAGAATAGACTTTCAAACTTTATTCTTATGCAGAAACTTTTTCAGAAGTGGGATGTGGGTGTCTCCTTAAGTGGAGGAGCATCTGTGTAGTGTTTTTAGGGGAAATTAGCTAGAAGACAAATGATCATTGCATCTTCTTTCATTTAGTAAATAGTTAAAAATATAGTATACTTCTTACATGAAAGTTTAAGATGTCTGTATCAGCTCTGATGCAGTATGTACTGTCTTCATCAGATTTATTTCTCAAAAAAGTTTACATTCTGTCAGTCTTCCAAATACAGAAGAACACAGCAATAATATGAATTTGAATATCACAAACAGTTGGCAATTGGCTTTTATCCTCTGCCCAGCCCCAGTTTTAGACAAGGCAGGTAGTAGAGGTGGGTGGTAGGCTAAAATTATTGGGTGGTGGTGGTGGTGGTAGTGACGGTGGTCATGGTGGTCATGGTGGTGATGGTGGTGGTGGTCATGGTGGTGGTTGTGGTGGTTGACATCATTGTCTTGGGGAAATAGACAGTAGGAATGAGGCCTTGTCAGGAAGCTTCAGGCATTGAGCAATCCTTTTCCTCAAAAGTAGCAAGATAGAAGTTAAGGACCTGTGTTTCTCTTCTCCTAGTAGTCTCCTGACCCATTCTCCTTGGTTCAGGCTGATGAAATCTACCTCCTGCTCTCATCCCCAAACTATTACATTACCATATTCTTGGAATTCCTGCTCTGTCTTTGAAGTCCCCTGATATTTAAATTGAAATAGAAAATTTTTACCAGAGGTGTCAAACTGCAGCCAGAACAGATGGATTTGGATAAATTTCTTATTTCATTAACTTTGCAATGACTGAAGCCTACATTTTACCCAAGGTTTCCCCTCACCCCCATTTGTAGCCTTGTGTCAGTTACGATTTTACTGGAGTACAAGTGGCTTCATTTATATATCAACTATGATTGTTTTATCTAAACAATAAAAAAATAAGTTTCAATAGATATTGACTATATAGTCTGTTTTCTGTTGAATTATGCAGTCTTTAATCATTAAGGAGCAATTTTATAGCAAGTCATAATGTAAACAATACATAGTACAGTATTCCTATTGCTGTATGATCACATATTAAAAAAATAGGTATTGCTGTCTTTCTTTTCCCACCTCTACATGGTAGAATAATCTTTTGATTTTAGTTTACAAGGGGTGTAAACAATGCTTTTGTTTCATTAATCATATTTAATTCTCTTCAGATCGATATTGAACTACTAGAGAACCAGCAAACAGAGCCAAAATCACAAATGAATTTATTATCCTAATTAATTTTGCTATCCCATAGAGATACTTTAAAATTATTTTATTCAAATGAAGGGGCAATTATAATTTATAACCATAAACACTATATTGTAGTAAGAACTGTAGCTACAACTATTTACAGAGCCCATTTAATTGAATACAAACAGCTGAATATTTTGAAAATATTAACAGTTGTCAATTTTCTTTTAACCTTAAAGTAAGACTGGCTGGGTTCATGTGCTTTTATTTGTACATGAAGCCTACATGTCTAGTGTTATCGATTTTGTCCTTTCCATGGCAAGGGGGTAGGAAGAGAGAAAATAGACTCATTTTTGGGCAAACAGAACTTACCATTCCTCTTTAAGTGCTTTTGTTAAAATGGGCACTAATTAGGAGAAAAGAAGAAGTTAACAGTTTAGCAATTATTTAGAACTTTGGAATGAATAGAGACAAGCAGAACTTTCATTCAGAAATAGAGTAAAACTTTTATAGTTCTTTTTTTCATTATAGCCTTTGGATAAGAACTCAAGAATTCTGCAACTCTAAAATTTGCCAGTTATCTTTCTAAATGGTGTCAAGGTAGGGAAGAACAGTATTTATCCACAAAAGGTAGATGTGACTTGCTGTCGAAATTTAGTATGGAAAAAGCCTATATAAATTAAAATTCTCTAAGGGTCTTAGTATACATTTTCCTCTTCTTAGGTCATAAATATTTATAGAGATTTCCTGTTGCTGCTATCCTAATAGTTGTATCTGTTACCAGTCTTCTGAGAACAAGAGCAAACTGAAAAAATTTAACTTTAAAAATGTTTTTTGAAATTTATATTTACATGCAATAAATCACTCTTTTTGGTGTACAATTCTAAGAACTTTAATAAATGAATAGAGTCCTGTAACTAGTACCATCATCAAGATATAGGAGGGTTCCTTCACCCTAGATTATTTCATCTTGCTGTTCTTGTTTCATCAACTTTTCCTCCTACCTTACCCCCTGACAACAACGATCTATTCTCTGTCTACAGTTTTGCCTATAAAAGGAATCATATGATATGTAGCTTTTTGAGTCTGGCTATATATTTCAGATTCATCTATGTTGTTTATGTCAATACATAAATACAATTCCTTTTTTTATTGCTGATGTGCCACATTTGCCGGTTGAAAGATATGAGAGTTGTTTCCAGGTTTGAGTGATTATGAAGAGAGTCACTATAAACTTTTTGTGTTGTAGATGGAAGATATACTCCAATTCTCTTTCAGTGGTGTTACTCTTGACTGATTTCTTGGGATAAGAATTTGGCAGTAGGCTTAGAGATGGAAAAATTAGTTGCATATTATTTCACATGTTACAATGTATGATAAAGGTCACTTCAGTTTATCATATTCATTTACTGCTTTCTGAGATTTTAAAGTTATATTAGAAATAGTTCTTGAGATTATCAGTCAAGGAAGGGAGTGAGAAATATGGATTAAATAATTGTAGTATTGATATGCTAAGTGGTCTGAGGTAAATACAAAAGCAACACAGGATGGGGATGCAGGTGGGAGGATATGAGAATAGGTAACACCTAAACCAAGAATTAAAGAAAGAGAAAAGCCTCACTATGTAGAATAAAGAAGGAGTGAAGAGGGCTGTTTTAGGCAAAAATAATTTCTGCTAGCAAAGTTACAATGCAAATGGGCTTTCAGAGTGTGATGGGTGCTCTGGTGTCCCTTTCTTGAAAATATTGTTTATCAAAAAGCATTATGTATGGGCACCCCAAGACTATATGCAATTTGGTGACCAAGACAGAGATGAACAGGAGCCTAAAGAAAAAGCCCTTAGTTGGAGGAAATGTGTTTTAGGAAAAAGACTGAAGAACTTGCTACTATTTTTGAAATTTTCTTTTAAGGACTGATCTGAGAAAGATTACACAGATTAGAAATATAGAAAGACCTCAGGAGAATAAACTTTTATCACCAAAGATACATTTCTATTTCTTTGGTTCATTACATTCAATAATATAGAAAGGTTCATTCACAGTTTGATCTGAGTATAATCAGGCAGGGGAAGTAATTTATAAATGCCACCCAAACTTAGGTCGTGGCCTGAAGTCTTAAATTGGAAATCTTATTTTGTTTTGAAGTTAATTGGAGAACATATTAAACAAGGCAGTGGAGAAAGAATTAGTTTAAGTTTCTATGAAAATTGGCTCTCAGGACTTAGGTAAACCACAAAGAGCAAAATTTGTATTCTTTACTCTTGCTAGTTACTATCTAGTATAATTGTAGTGATATTTATTTATTATAAATTAAGCCTGCCTAATGGAACAGTTTTGGCCTATTCTTTTCTAGCAGGATCTCTTTTACTGTTTGAATAGCCAGCATTTCAGATAGCATATGCTAAGATTACATCGAGTTGATACGTTGCTATCATTGTAGTGGAAAACGAAAAGGTAGTTGTCAAAAGCATCAGAGCAATCCATGGCTTCAAAAGAATAGGATGGAATAAATAAAATAAACTTGGGGTTGGAATGCAGAGTCATTATTATCCCATCTGTAGTCCATATAGCCACTTTAATCTCTAATTTCTTGTTTAAAATAACATATAAAGTTTTTAGATGTAGAACATATTCCGGAGTCCTAGAATTATGACAAGTCCCCAACCAGTCTTTCCATTTTTACCTACCAGAGCTCTACAACATGCCTTGCATAATCAACAATTTAGAACTTCTTACCAATCCCTGCAGAAAATATGCCTCCTCTTCACACATCCCTGGCTTTACACACATTGTTCCCTCTGTTAGAAATGCACTCCTTGACTTTGCCAGCTACCCTGTGTAGAAAATATTGTTTGTTCATCATGAGTCAGTTCAAATGTCACTTCCTCTCTAGTGCCTTTTGAGCTTACTCAGGCAGTTACTTACCCTCGTTCCCCTCCTTAAACTCAAGGCAATTTAGTCTTACTTCTTTCATAGCCCTAAATAAATTGCATTTCAGTTTACATGTTTACCTTTATCTCTTGCTTTCTTGGATGTCAGCTCCTTCAGGATCTTGTGTCTTTGTTTTCCTATTGTAGTAGAAGCCTAGTAAATACTGACAGATATTTCAACACAGTAATCTTTGTTGAAAAAAGTGAATGAGTAAATTAATATATACAACACCAAGGACAAAAAAAAAAATCCTATTGAGTAGACCTCAAATGTAGTATTATTGTGCTGGATATTTGCCTATCCAAATCCACTATTCACCCTTTTACATCCTGCTCTGTGCCTAAGAAGGCTAAACTTTATGAACAGAATTAATGTGGTCCCTTCCTCTTTGGCGGCTGCTGAGTTTGGCCAGTGGGGGCCAATGTTAGGCAATCAGAGGGTGAGAAAAGAATGGATCTGGGTATTTCACCCCAGCTTCCTTTTTGTTATGTCTCATTGGGTTGCCTAGGCTCTTCTGCTAAAGGTCACAGTTCTATATAATAGCCACCCTTTCTGGATTCAAGTCTTCACTCATTTCTTTTGTCCCTTCAGGCCTGAGTAGTGGTCCCCTGATGTTGCTAGACCCTGGACACTGTACCATCTCTTACTTCTTTAATCATATCCACACCTTTGTAAACAATTCTTTTATTAAACTCTCCTCAATTATCCAGTTTGGGTGTGGCAAATAGTATAACTTTTAGGTCAGATTTTCAAAACAAATGTTTCATGAAATAATTTTCCTCAAGCATCTTTATTTACATGTTTAGGAAATGCTGAGTTCAATAATTTTTTTGTTTGATATTACAGTACTTTTCAGAGCCTTAATAATTTAATATTTGGAATGTGAGATATAGCATATAGTGTTTTCTAAATATTTTTACCACCCTACAGTTTTCTTTGGTTGTCTTGTTTTATATTATATCCATCAATATCTCTCAAAACTAGATAATTTTTGCAAAGTGAAGTTCCAAAAACATTGCCTTAACTCACCAAGAACAGACCATTGTAATATGTCAACTTAAACTCCTTATTCTGTTACCATCAGTTTTCCCTTTTGTTGTGAAGAATATTTACTTTATTCTGGCAAAAATCTGGGACTTTAAATTACCATTTGGATACAAAGTTGATTATCTTCTTTTTTCTTTAGTTCTAAAGAATGTCTTGAACTCTTTTCTACTACATAACTCTAAGGGCCAGAGAAAATGATTACAAATAAGAATTATAAGGATGTAAATATAGTCTCTCATAAGTTATTCCTTTTTTAAAGCAGGCAAATTGAGAACTATAAAATTCTTGTCATTAGATGTGAACTGAGAGACTGCTCATTTGTTTTACTGCTGAACTCATAACTATATATGTTGAGACTGAATATTGGCAAGGACTGTTTATTACTTAGATTTTCTCTGCAGGAATTAAAAATTTACCTATATAAAAATTACCTCCTCTTGGTCTGGTAAAATAATTTACTTCATAATAAGTTATATTAAACCTAGGTAGATCATAAATTACAGATTTCGATCAAAGTATCACATTGTTCTGTTTGATAACCAAAGTGGCCATTAATAGTGACAGTGATATTAAGCCATTTGATATAGAAACTTTAACATACTGAGAAGTTATAGTGAATCTCACTTATCAACATTACTTAAACTCCTAGTAAACTTGCTTATGTGCTCAAAAATTTCAAGTCCAAGCTTTTCAATTACTTTAATAACTTGAAATTGTAATGTTTACATTACATTTCTAAAATTTTAACACTGGAGTTATATTTTCAAAACTGGTATTCTTTTTGTATTTGCCAGCTATAGTAGAGAGCTAAAAGATGACATATGTGGTGCAAAGAAAACAATATTTTCTAGAATTATATGGTGTTCCTGTTCCTGATGTAAGACTAAAAACAATATGATAGAAGCAATGATTAAAAAAAACATAATGGAAGAAAACTTTTCTCAGCCAGAAAATAATTGAATAAAAAGAATTTGACTTGCATATTGGAAGTGTTCATCGTATTTTAGGCAGAACCTAAGTAATTCATATCTAGGCATATAATAGCAAAATATTTGCATTCCAAGTCTATAGAGACAGTTCTACAACCATTGAGAAATATGTACCAAGAAATAAGAATCGGGTTGGCCTCAGACTTCTCTGTAATTGTAAAGATGGGTGTTTATACCTAAGTACTTTTCTTAGAGATATTTCTTAAATAAATTTTCCAGTCAAGTGAGAGATGACTCAAAACTAAGAATGAAAATGAGAGATATGCTCTAAAATAATTTGTGACTAAAAGTGCTGTGTTCTGCTGCACATAGGAATAGCCATGTCACCCAGATGTTGATGATGAGCATTTTAGGAGGAGACAGGTACCACAGAATTTGCTGAGTGACTCCATTGCTTTTGGGTTGACCATTGGTGTTGACATGCTGTATCACAGGGCATAGACTGTCATGAGGAATTATATGTCCAACTCTACAGTAAAAAGGAAAGTCAACAAACTGAGATAACCTGCTCTCTTCTAATAGAGTAAACCAATTCATCAACAGCCACCAAAGTGAGTTGAATCACTTCTTCAATTTTATCACAGGATTTATCAGATATTATTTCGAATTTGATTTGTTAGAACCCCTAATTCAGTTTGGGTGCCGGACTATGGATGCCATCTCCTTTCAGATGATATGTGTTATAACATAGAATTACTTTTAGTCCTTTGCATACATATTCCACCTCTACAATATGAATATGTGAACAGTGTAGCAAATATAGAGATATGGGGTGTGTGTGTACGTGTGAACTCTAGAAGTACCATGTCCTGGACGAAAATGCTAACTACTGAATCTCCAAAGGGAACAATTTACCTCTCTCAGACATAGTTGATGAGAAATGTCTCCATGATCACTGCATTAGTTGTAAACCATTTTAATCTCAAGAAGAAAATAAAACAGGCAGCCACACCAACTATATAAAATTAAAGAACTTAGGTAGAAGCCACTGAACTTGAAATCATTTTGAAAGTTGAGATTAAAGACATTATAATGGAGACTGTACTGGGAAGATGTAGACAATCTGATCACCTTGTAAGTAACCCAGCTGGAAGCAATAAACTATTTTCTCTCCCTGGGATAATTTTCTTTAGATCTCCCTAACTTAATCATATGTAAGACTTACTCTAATGCCCCTATGCTTGGTTCAAAGTAAATGCCTGAAAAAAAATGAATGATGTAAATATGCTATTAGTTATAGCTAGATGAGGCAAATCTAGCAGTTATTACAAAGCTGCAATAGTTCTCACATGTTAGTAGAGCAGGAAAATTATTTAGGGTACTAGTTCAATTTATATATTTCCTCAGATTCTGATTCAGAAAATTTGGAGTAGAGGTACATGAATTTCAATTTTTAATAAGCCCTTCAGTTAATTCTTCCACAGAATTAAAAATAAATTAGTAGAATGGTAATATCTCCATGCCATTGTTTATCCATTTATAAAATTAGGATAACTTTTTAAATTTAAATTTTTAAAAAATTAAGATGTTAGTTACCTTAAAAGGCAGTTGTGATGATTAAATGAAAGTACTTATGTGAATCTCTTAGCACAGAACCTGAAACATTTCATACTCAATATGTTATTTTAATAAAATGATAGTCAAAATGGGATAATGTTTATGCTGTATTTTTAAATAAAAAGGATTATAGATGAATATATAGGACAATCAATATGTAAATTATTTATTGAAAAAATACTAGCGAAATATTAACATGCTAGTAGTTTTCATTAGCTTTTTTGATCTTTCCCACCTTTTCTCTGTATTGTGAATATATAACAACATACATTACTTTAGTAATAAAAATTAAAAAAATGAAAGCAGGCAATAACTACTCCATATACTTTATATTATAGATCCCTACCTCTCTATGTCTTATTTTATGATATTAAGTAACTCTGAAAAAAGTTGATTACTGTATTACTAACTGGCAAAGAATATATCTGGGTCTTGAGAACTAACAGAATATTTTATTTTTAACTGCTTTATAGACTGAAATAAGGAGAGTAAGAATTCATGGAATATTTTGAAGACAATGAATCCTGTGACTTCTTTATAAATTTTATTTTTATTCCTTTCGAAAAGGGAATAAAAAACTTTCATCCTTTAAAGAAGGTTAATCCATGAAGAACTTTATGCAAAGGGAGCCCATTTCTCATGGGAGAAATGCATGCGGTATTGCTTGTGTGGTTGGTATCACTTGCTACCATGAGAGATGCAGGTAGTTTGATGGGGACGGGAAGTAAATTATCCAAGACTTTGAAAGCAATGAAAGAAACCATGGTCTGAAAAAAATGTTCTAGGCATGATTCACAGATTTATTATAGTCATTTTGGAAGCATTGAAACAGACCAAATGTGTAGAGAAATTATTTCTGATTTCATATAGAAATTTTAAAGGCACTCAGATGGCTGAGGTTTGTGTTCCATGTAGAAACTCACTTTGAAGAGTAGGTTTGGGAATTGGATAGGAAAAGGAGCAGATTCACAATGTGAGCAAGCTGGAGAGGCAGAAAGGCAGGAGAAACTTATAAGAAGGGGAAAACCTAAGGAAATTAAAGTGAGAATTGGCCTGGGTAGCAAGTTAAAGTAGAGATGGAATGAAAAAAAATCTGAGGACAGAAAGAAAGACTCACAAACATTCATTGCAATTTAAGTGAAGGCTAAGTGATTATTTCCTAAAGCTAAAAGAATATTGTGGCTAAGTGTAGAGTACTGAAGCAAGAGGCAGGCATAGATATTCAATGGAGAAAAAAATTATGCTGAGATCTTAGTTCTATTTTCAATTCTGATTTGTTCGCTAAGAATCTTGGGAAATCACATATTCTCTGATTTTTCTATAAAATGTGGTCAATGGTACCTTATAAATCTTACAGAGTTGTTCCACAGGGATGTATGTAAGGTTTGTAGGTTGGTTTTCATAATTTATGTCTTGCTCGTTTCAGAGAACAAAGGTGGTTTATAAATTTAATGGCAACTATTGTAAAAAAATGAATACATGCAGTTCCAAATATTCTACCTCCCCTTCCCAATAGAACCCCAGAAAAGAAGTTGGAATAGAACTTAGAAGTTATTTTCCCGTTCACAGAAACCTCTCTCTGCCATCTCCAAAAGATGGCTATCTGACCGCTTGAATTAAGATGTACTATGTGTTACCAACCCCAATTTTACCATTTTAGTAATCCTATCAAAAAAAAAAAAAGACAGAAAAAAAGAAACATTAAGTGGGCACCAAATGATCATAGAGAATTTAATAGTTTTCTGGAACTTTTTATTTGGAGAAATATCAATATTGTACTTATAGATCATATTTTGTAAAATCTGCTTTCTCATTAAAAATTGGGGATTTTTTTCATAGTTCTTAAATCTCTATGCTTTAGCACTGCTAGCCAATGGCAACTCTGACATCACATTCTTTTCATCTTTCAAGTTGTAACTATAGGCTTGCTCCACTGTGATTCCTCTCATATTGCTGCCACAATAATTTTTCTTGCAACTATTCCCCAGTGTCTCCTGCTAAATGTCATTCAATGACTCCACATTGGCTTCAAGATAAAAATTCAAACTCCATGGTGCGATGTATAATATATCTTATAATCTGGGTATTTCTGTTTCAGTTATCTATTGCTGCAAGAATGCTGTATAACAACACCCCAAAACTCGGTGGCTTAAAACAACAAGCATTTATTTTTCATGAGTCTACAGTGAACTGGGGAGTTCTGCTGATCTTGTTCAGGATTAGTTGACCTCACCTAGGTCTTAAGCATTTGTGGTTAGCTGGCAAGTGTCTGGTGACTGGCTTTTGGCTGGTATGATAGAGCAATTAAGTCACAAGTCTCCTTATTCAGCAGGCTGGCCAGGCTTAATTTCTGGCTCTTGAGTAAGATTCCAAGACTGGGAGTGGAAATTCACAGGCCTCAAGAGGCTAAGATTTGGTCCTGGGACACTGTTACTTCCATTGAATTTTGTTTGCCAAAGTAAGTCATAGAGTTACCCAGATGCAAGGGATAGGGAAATAGACTTTTGATGAGAGAAGCTGTAAATCCACATAGTAAAGGTGAGGACACAGGGAGAGGTGAGAACTGGGGAGTTTTTGCTGCCAGTCTCCTATACTTGCTTATTTCTCCATCTTCAGTTCTTGCTAAGCCCCAACTTATTTGTTATGCCCAGCAATAGTGAACTTTGAGTAGTCCTTTAAAAATGGTATATTACTGATTTTTATTATTTTTGCACCTGATTT
>NW_011888791.1:11585155-11602799 GCF_000151845.1 Pteropus vampyrus | reverse complement strand
CATTTGTGGTTAGCTGGCAAGTGTCTGGTGACTGGCTTTTGGCTGGTATGATAGAGCAATTAAGTCACAAGTCTCCTTATTCAGCAGGCTGGCCAGGCTTAATTTCTGGCTCTTGAGTAAGATTCCAAGACTGGGAGTGGAAATTCACAGGCCTCAAGAGGCTAAGATTTGGTCCTGGGACACTGTTACTTCCATTGAATTTTGTTTGCCAAAGTAAGTCATAGAGTTACCCAGATGCAAGGGATAGGGAAATAGACTTTTGATGAGAGAAGCTGTAAATCCACATAGTAAAGGTGAGGACACAGGGAGAGGTGAGAACTGGGGAGTTTTTGCTGCCAGTCTCCTATACTTGCTCATTTCTCCATCTTCAGTTCTTGCTAAGCCCCAACTTATTTGTTATGCCCAGCAATAGTGAACTTTGAGTAGTCCTTTAAAAATGGTATATTACTGATTTTTATTATTTTTGCACCTGATTTTCTCTTTGCTTGGAATTACCTTTCATATGTGACTAACTTCTATACTTGCTTCAATAAAAATGTAATAATAACCACAACGATAGTTGAAGAACCTATGATATGCTGGGCACCATTTTTAAGTCTTTTACATATAACTTCTTCAATTCATATTTTAAGATAAGCACTATTATTTTCCAGATTTTACGGAGTAAACTGAGGCATAGTGAAGTTCTATAACTGTTCAAAGGCACAGCTAGTTGATGTGGAAAGTCAGGATTTGAATCCAGAAAATCAGTCCAGCAGTCACTGTTACAGCCATTGCCAATAGCTGATGCTGATGGAGAGTGCGCTCCTATTAGAAGCTTTTCTCACCCTCCTGACAAACTTAGGCATTGCTTTTCTTGTTTACATATTCCTCTGTCATTAGCTCTAGCACTGTTCTTACCGTATTGTATTGTCCTTTGAGATATGCTTCATTGTTTTTGCTTGCAGATGGTAATTCTGGAAGACAGAGGCTATCTCCTTCATTTCTGGATTCCCAGAACGTAGCACAGTGTGTGGCACAGAGCTGGACTCTGTGGCTTATATTTCTTGAATGAATGAATTGGGCTTTCTCAACTTTGGTACTTTTGACATTTTTGGTCTGATGATTATTTTGTTGTGGGGAAGTCCTGTGCATTATAGGATGTTCATCAACACTTCTAGCCTCTACTCAATGGATGCCAGGGGCACTCCCCCAGTTGTAACAATTGACAATGTATCCAGACATTGCCAGATGTCCCCTTGGGGTCAAAAATCACATCTGGTTGAGAACCACTGAAATAAATGAAGGACCTAGAGCAATCATTTTTAAGTTATCTGAATAGTAAAATGACCTGGGCAACATTTAAAAGTCCTCAACCCCCTAGACTAATCAGGATTTCTGGGCATGGGGCCCAGGCCTTACTGGTTTTGGAGCTCTCTAGATGATTCCAATGCACAGCCATTTGAGAACCTCTGGTTCAGTGGCTTAAACTCTTAGAGTTACTGTTTTACTAGTTTCTCACCTGTGAGCCTTTCCTCAGAGTTGCAGCTGGAGGTGAAATCTCTCTCCTATTATTAACCTTTTTGAAGTCAGGGACTATATTTGATATTTTTTTTTTGAATTTTCTGAAGTGGCTAGCATCGTGCTTTATACAGTTGATTTTTTTTTTAACCTTTCGGTGAGATTGAATTAGATAAAAAGCAAATCAAAGTCAGCCATCCCCAAAGCCAAGGAAAAAGAGGACCTAGCAGTCTGTCTGAAGGGCATTTTTGTCCTTGGCAATTATTTGGCTGATAATGCTTACTCAAATTTCTAAGTTTATGTACACCAAACTAATAGAGTTTTTTTTTTTTTTTTGTCCTCACATACTGTTTGCATGGTACATGATGTAAGAATATTTCTGTTGCCTGCTTTTACCTTGCTCAGTGTTACAAATATGTTTCTCTTGGTTTGAAAGGGACCCATGGAACAGATGACACTTTGAAGGCAGTTGTGAAAACCTTCTGCATCTCAAATGAACTCAGACATAGAGGTCTGTGCACAGGCCATATTTTACTTCTCTGTGCCCCAGCATAATTTAAGTCCTTTTTATTTTCCTAAAAATCCTTTTATTTTCAAGCAACTTTCCAAGTATGTTTATTGTTAAGGTTGTTGTATTATGAACTGAATAATTATATCCTGGGAATTGGGGTTCTGTACTTCTTTATATGTTGGAATATTGATTAGTACCATATTATAAAATAGCTTCCAAGTAGACCACAATATATAAGGAATATAATTCCTGGAAGAAATTTATGATCATATGATTTTATTATAATTTATTATCACTCTTAAAAGGAACATAAAATATGTAAGGGTATCAATTGAAATCAGTCTTCTTTATCAAGTACATAGAAAGCAGTACATTGGCAAATGTTGACCATCTGTAACATTATACAAAGCCAATAGATTTTAAAAATCCATTGAAATATGCTTATTATTTTAGTCTCAAATACTACTTTAGATTTGATTTAATTAAAAATCTTGACTATTGGACAAATTCTAATTTTAAGTACTAAAATATTTTGCTGCTGCCTAGTTATAATAAAGCTGGTTTTTAAAAATTGACAATTGTGTCTCAAAATGAAGGGTTTGATATGTTATGACATTCTGTCTTGCTTATATGTTAAGACACCTTGGCCTTTTGTGCCTTGATAAATTTGTATTTTTGATGTTACATAAATCAACGATAAGAGGATCTTATTTTACACCTAGGTGTAGAATTTTGAAATTTACATTTTCAGCAGAAAAATATACCTGTAGTCATGGCGCTCATTTAACTAGTAATGGCAGTCATTAGTGAGACTTCTTTTATTGCTGTAAATGATTGTGCCATAATCAGGCCATATAAATGAAGGTTTTATTCAATGGTAACTGTCTAGTTTTCTTGCTTATATTTGATAACGCTATTGGTCTATGATTGTTTTCTTGGGAAATGTACTCAATTTTCACTAAAATATATTATAAGAAAATAATTTACTTTGAAAGTGTAACCCTTTTATGTTAAAAAAGGCGAAATATGCTCCAGAAAAATTAGATCTAATTTTTTCATGCTAGTGTGATACTTTTACAGGCAGTGTGGTTCCTCAGTCTAATGAAGACCACTTTTGATATGAAGCTAGCGAAGAGATGAATGGGTCGATCAGAAATACAGCATTATTTGCTCAGGGGACAATTAAGAGTACAGTCACCCAAGTCAGCTACAACTCTGCAGAATGATTAGAAATTGGTTGTTGTCCATAAATCTACCTATGACAAAAAAGTGATTTAATCAATGGACAGATGGCTAGTTCTCGAGCTTTTGATGCCCATTGGGAAGTCACTTCTGGGGTCCTGATAGCATTTGTTTAGAAATATCCATAAATTTTGAAAGAAAAGCTTGTCTTATATTTGAGCAAAATGTCCTCCTACCTTAGAAATGATAAGTAGTATTTGTTCAACTGCAAAGTTGCAAGTCAAGGTCTAAAGCAACGGATATCTACCAAAATACATAAATGGACCTGCTTAACTCTTAAATAGTCAGACACACTTTTGTCATTTTATTTTGACCCTCTTTTACCAATGACAACCTCTCTCTATAGCCCAAACTGAACTAGAGCGAACCTAGAGAACACATCACTACGACATCCCAAACACTTTAGCAAATATTTAAATTTTTTTACATTTGAATTATTTAAATGGGTGATCATTTTTTTTTCTATAAATAGGCAAAAATTTTTAAGGGAAATTTTGTCTTTTAATGCTTCTGGTAAGACTTCAGGATAAATAGTCTTGTAAATCTTATAAACAGGAAAACCACGGTAGATGAACCATCTTCAAGTTATTATTACTTGTCATCTTTCTCCTTAAACTTTAACAAAGATGTAAACAATTTATTTTTTATTAACAAAATGACAGAAACAATTAAAATAGAAATATTAACAGAAAGATTCGTATCTCTACTTTATTTCTGCCACAGGACAAAGCATTACAAATACTTCCACATCTGCACAAATTGTTCACACACTCAGCTTGTCTCTCCATTTTTGAATGACCACTGGATAACTGGGCAGGTCCAGACTTGCTCTTTCAGTGTAGACTTGCCCCCAAATTGATTATAAACTGCTCTGAAAGGTCTGGTAAAATTTTGAAGGTGCCAAAATTTGGATTAAAATGAGGTATAAATTGGCTTCAAATTCTTCATCCGACAGAACCAATGAATAGTGTAATAAAAAAAACCCAAAAAACATTTAAGTTGCAGCAAGAATTCTGAGTTTATCAGCCATCTTGATGAATTGCTACAAGACCACACATTTTCATACTGCAACTGGCTGCTGCAAGAAGAGGACACTAAGAAATAAGACATTCTCCAAGCCCTACACTTTTAGGAAATATGCAGAGATCATCCAGTTAAAATGATGATCAGTTTATGTTGTAAATCAAATGAAGAGGATTATTCCATATTACAACCTTTTTTTTAAACCTCCAAATATCAAATAATTTCTTCCTAAGTATATCCCTTTCTTTTTCAAAAGACACTTTCTCCATGGGAGAGGTATACAGAAGAGAAATAAAATGGTTCATAATTGAGTTTCCTAGTACATCTGTTTTACTGCAAAAGAAGATATCTTTCTTCAGACAATTGCTTTTATTTTCAAAGATTTAATTACTCTCTTGATGGTTACAAAAGGCCTTTTTAAAGTTTCCCCTCCCACCTGTTGACTATAACCCTTTGTTACTAATTCTATCTGAGGGTGGGACTGAGCAGGAATATAATGTGGGCCATTTCTCTGATCGTTAGCTATGCTGTGTTGGCATGAAACAATCCATTCCACCATTGACAACTGTTATTAAATGCTTAATCTTCATCAGGTATCATGCTAGGTATATATTTGTTTTCTGGTTCTTACAAAGATCCTGGCAAAGTAGATACTGGTATACCTTTTTAAAATTTTATTTTTAGAGGAAAAACAATCGAATATTATAAAGTTTATAATTTTCCCATTGCTCACAGCAGTAAGTGGTAAATCCAAGTCTAACTAATTCTTACTATTTCCAGTATGGCGCATTGTGTCTTGGAGTTTAATTAGAGTTGACTATATCATGGAATTTAGTCACTGGAATTACACTGGACTGTGAAGTGGGGCAGCATGGCTAAGAGCCTTTGGAATCAAATTACTGGATTAAATCTCAAACTGATTTGACCTCACTGAGCTTTAATTTTCTAGTGAAAATATAATAACTAACTTTACATAGTTGTCGAAATAATTAAAGAAGGTAAAAATATATAGCACTTGACAGATATTTGATGTTATAGTTTTATATGTAGTGACTGATAGCTCCAACTATCACATCTTTGGATTGGCCCTGGCAAGGGATTCCTGAGCCCCTAGCAGCCAATGCCTAATCACTGTGGGTAGTACTAGAGCTAGGCCATTCCTTTCTGGTGTGGAGCTCTTCCCCTTGTTATTTTTCCTCAAAGACCATTGGTCTGGCTAAAACTTCCATAACTGCACTGCAGTATGAGGTTCTTCCTATCCAATCCTTCTTCCACCCTCTTCTTTCACTGTGTCAGACCTGCATTGCAGTCTGTAGGGTCCCCTCCCTAAACCAGCGTCTTCTCTCCTTCACAGGTGTGTCTTCCAATAAAGCTCTTGCATCTTTAATCTCAATGTAGCATCAGCTTCTTGGAAGACTCAAAGTAATATTAAGGAACATTTAGACATGGGCAGGGTAAAAGGGATAAAACATGAAGAGATCAGTCGCAGAAATACTAAGTTTGATATGACTGAGGGAAATCGAGCTGGCATTGTTGGACAGTTGGATAAAAAATAAAATCAGACAGAACAGGTGTGACAGGTAGATTTGGAAGTCTTCAGCATGTGGTATGTAACCAAAACTGTAAGAGTGGATGGGATCGCTCAGGGAGTAGGAATAATATGAAAAAGTAGAACTTTTTATATTTGTGCTAATTAAGATGCATTAGAGCATACACAAATCAGCCTGTGAAATCCATTTCCCATTCTCTGTTCCCTTCATCCTATCTCTATTCACCGTCTTTCCTGCTGGACCTGCTGCCTTGTGCCAATCAGCTCCTGTGAGCACTCAGCACATTTAAGGCTTTTTACTGCCAGGATTAGCACTCATCCATGCATTGATTGTGCCTTATACCTTCATCTTTTCTGGAAGAGTGATAATTCTTAGTTGTCCTCTTGAGATCACTGTTTCAGGGCTCAAGTTCCAGGTTTTTGGGAGTCTGATGCTCTTATCCTTACAGACAGTTGAAGGCCAATTCACTGCCTTAGGACAGCAGGTTTCTACTGTGAATTTTCCATTTTTATTCCATACTTATTGATTCTATTCTATAGATTTTCAGAATTTCTGACTTTGTTTTCACCTGATATGGTAAGGCTTTCTATTTGTTCACTTCTGGTGACAATCTTAGCTTTATAATCAGTCATTTGTGGCAGGGCAGTTCCCTCTATCTTTAGAGCTCTAGCTCTAGTATAAAGTTTTAACTTCACTGTAGTTTTATATGGGGAGCCTCTTCTAGGTCCTCTTTCAGCCAGGTGACACTGCTTCGTGACTCTCCATGTTTTCATAAGGCTCTGGCATTCTGAAGAGTCTCATTTTGTCCAAGCAGCAGTAAATGTGAAGCGAATCCTGTAGTCTCATATGTGGTGACGTTATAGGCATTCGGCAAGAAGCATGTATAAATCCACTTGTCTTTTACCCTGGCCTCATGTTCTTGGCATATTTTATAACATAACTGAAGTATGGAAGAGGATGATCCAGTGCTGGGGTGTGGTAGAAACATGCAGCATCATTTTGTATGCACTTGGGCAACTTGCCTTCCAAATTTCACCTTGAAAAAGTAGATTTTCTGGCAGGGAATAAATAAACAAGATAACATTCTTATGATACTCATAATGTGTTGCCTGCCTTTTAAGTGAGTGAGGGGTGGGCATTGCAGACAAACTTCTTTGTCTTTAATAAGATATTACAAATGTAATTTTGATGCCCAGGGACAAGAGGAACACCTACACCAATTCCAGAGGTCTATTTCTTGCCACTTTCTCCAGGTGAACTGATTTAATTGATAATACTTTTAGTTATACACTTCTGGCACCAATTTCAAATTTTTTCACATAGATCTACTTTCATTTTAGGCCAGTAGAATCTGTTCTACACATCTTATATCAAAGTCTCCATGTGCAATTGCCCCCAAATGCAGGCCATTTAAACTTGCAAAATTTTATGAACTCTTCCCCGTATCCATATAATCAATTTCATGGGATGTTGATGGGCTCTTTATTTTTCATTAAAAGGGCTTCTGACAATATTGGAAATACAAAGTGAGCATTCATACCACAGTGAAGGCTAATTAATAGAGAAAATTATACCACATATATGTCAATAATTAACTGGGTAATAGGAAGCCAATGAAAGATTTGAGTGAAATGTGAGCGGATTAGTTGTGAGTGAGTAGGATGAAATGGAGGAAGTAAAATACATGAAATGATGATATGTGAGCATCAGCTGAGACAGTTTGAAGAGACCGAAACTTTAAACAATGTGACATAAAGGTGATTTGGAAATAAGTTTCAGGTAAACAACTGACATTTAGCAATCAGGAATGGTTTGACACAGGCAGCCTCAGGCACAGTACAGTTTTGCAAACAAATAACATATTTTGCAAATGGTGAAAATATAGGGCTATAGATTTTTAATGTATCTGTGTATATAAGTAATAGTCATAATAAATAGTGTTATTTCTGGAGCAGTTAAATAATAATTACAAACCTCTCTAGGCTAAAATCTACTATTATCAAAATTTGGGTAAAATTTTACCTGTGCTGAGAGTTATATTTTAAGCTAAACCGTTTATTTATTTAACTGATGGTTATTGCTTGTAGTTCTCCATTAGCACATTAGAATACTCTGTCAACATGAGAAATTGCTCTTGTATTTACTTTCTATTTGCTTGCTTTCCTCCTCTTTTCTACTTCCTCTGAAGATAATGGCTAGGTTTTTTTAATACTCAACTGCTGAAATAATATTTATCAATGGAAATAGTTAAATAGAACTTCAGGTTAACATTTAGGAAAAGATTTGCTCACTATTGATGGCCATTAGCCAAGTAATCAACTTTGCATTATATATTCTAAGTACATAATTATTTTAAAATTATCTAAATATTCACCTACTTTGAAATTTTTCTCTGAGAATGAGCTCTATGACTCATAATTAGATCACCTTCTTTCAACCTGGATTAGTTTAATCATCTCTTTGTCCCAAATTACCTTTCGGTAAATTAAACTAATGGAAAATAACTAAGAGATTGGAAATAATTTGAATTTAGGCATGAGAGGTAAAAAGATTAAACACATCTGTTCTAGTGGTCTTTTTAAATATTTTCTATAACAATAGCTTTGGCATAAGCAACTGTTGAAGCTCTGTGAAACCATCAGGAGAGTATGAAAAGTGAGATACCAGTGAAGTTCTATGAAATTTTGCTGTGACCTTGGGCTTAAACCTTTGAATATCTGTGTCCATCAGCTGAAAGTTGTGTAGTAATCTCTCTTACAATTCTGAGAATTGATGGTATTAGGGATAGTGAGCCTTTTGCAGACATGTAGATTTAGTCATTTAAAAAAGTATACAAGAGAATCTTTCCTACTTCATCCTCATGTTTTTTCTCAGGGAAAATAAGAGCATTTTTGTTTGAAATTATCTCTTTTATATTCCCATTTCTGGAGTCATAGTTTGAAGACAAGTCTTTTGGATATAGATAATGAAGCTATACTTTCTGAGAGGGAACATGGTGGTTTCACTTATTTGACACTTGCTTTCTAAAGTAATCTTGCTGATAAGGCTGTATTCTTGTACTTTGTACTTGCAAGTCAGGGATTTTTCACAGAACGAACAACATACCTTGTTAAGCTCTAAACTTTACAGCTAGATGTCATTTATCTTTTGCACGGACAACTGGAATTTAGAATATACCTAGATACTACCATTTTCTATCAATAGAAACTTATTAAGAGTGATCTAAAAAGGGATTTTTATCAACCTTCCCCAAAATTATATGAAACATCATGGTATATATTCATATGTATGTGTTTGTTTCTCTGTATTTTTAAAGAGGGTCTATAGGTAGCCTTCCTCTGATATTTAAATTGGGTTTGTAATCATCCCAGATGTTTAGAATCACTGCTTTACATACAAGAAATATTAAAAGCAAGAATGAGAATAATAAAAATATAGTGAAATTTGGTTCTTTCTTTAATCAGTAGTATCATAAATTCCAGTGTTTAATCTGAATTTTATTTTACTCTAAATTTTACTTTCCATTAACATGTGTAATGACATGTTATAATTAAATTATATAATGTTGCAAAACAAATGGTATTCAAGGTTGCTGTGTAAAGGATATCATTTTTATATATTCAAGTTGCATTATTTTGTTGAAATTCTTTGGGGGGTGATGAAATAAACAGCAGAAAATTACTGAATTTAACACTACCTCCCTCCTACAAATAAGAAACATAAATTGTTTCATCAGATTGATCCTGAAAAAACTCTGAAATTCTGTAAGTGAGTAAAACATTGACTTATAGTTTTTAATTATAAAAAAACTAGATAGACTTTTTGTTTGGTAGAAATTTTTGGAATATTGTCTTAATATAATAGTTAAAAATCTAGTCTTTGGAATCATTTAACCTAATTTCACATTCCAGCTTCAGTACTTATTGACAATGTGACCCTTTGTAAATAATGTGAATTCTCTTTCCACAATAAGTGAAGCAATGCACACAAAGCCTTTGTTCAGTATCTGGTAAGCAAAAATGCTTCATAAACGGTGATGGTGATGGTGGTGGTGGTAGTACAAAGAGATAATGTATACAGTAAGAGGTTAGTGAGGAAGATTCTAAAAGAGAGCTGGGAGGATCAAGCAACCTAGGAGTACAATTCAGGCTTTACTCTAGCAAATTATCAAATACTGTCCCCCAAATCACTTCCTGGTTAGAGGGAGTTACATCAAAATTTGTTTCCATATTTGATATCTTTATAGCTCTGAATAAAGAACACAGGATGACAAAATACTGAAATAAAAGAATGGATGGTGGATCTTTGGAATGGTGGATCTTTGGAAACATGGAGGAGCGAGAGACATCTTCAGATCTCTCCCTTTGAAACAACAATAAGCTGAACATCTAAAACTCAACAAAAACCACCCAAACTGCATACCAGATGTCTTAGTGTGGGATATGCGCATAAGAGCTACCACAGATCAGAACCCTGGATGTCAGGCGGTTGGACTGGGAGAAAAAAAGAAGCTGCCTCTCATAGCCTCCAGAGCACCATGTAGGAGGAGGGGAGGGGAGAAGGTGGGATGACTTCCCTGAACAACCCTGCCTGGAAGTGCCAGGACTTCTACGTAGCTGGCAGCAAGGCCCAGTCATCAGGACAGAAAGCAGAGAAGAGGGACGGGACTGCAGAAAAACAACAATTGATTTTTACTGGCCCTGGTTGCAAAACCGAGGTTGAGCCGCAGCCCACAGCTCCCAACCTAGAGGGCCCCTCCTCGCATACACTCTGAGATGGATCACCATGGAGTCCCAGGGGAATCTGAGCAAATGCTACCAAAACTGTTGCTAATACTGACAAGGACTGAAACTGAGGGTAGCGAGCATGATTAAATACCAGAAAATAAAAAGGCATTTTTAAGGCTTTAATTAAGCGTTCAAGAGGCTTGTATGCTACCTACTGGAAACCAAAAGAAAAGCATTTTCTTTGCAGCAGGCTAAAGAGAGACCTTATATAATAAATTTTCTTTCTGGAAGAAAAGCATAATACATTTCCATTAATGCCCAGGTGGAGAAATAGTTCATTAAACATCATAAACAACCAAGGTGACAAGGCATTTTAGAAAGAAGGAGAAAAATCTCCAGAAAATAAGCTGACAGACATAGAAATATGCAATTTAAATGACAGAGAATTCAAGATGGTACTTCTGAAAAAAGTGAGTTCCGAAATGAGTCATATCAACAATTTCAGGAATTGAAAAAACACCTAGATGAGCAGAGCAAGGAGTTTGAAACCTTCAAAAAGAAGCAAATAACACTTCTGAAGATGAAGAACACACTGTAAGAATAAAAAATGAAATAGCAAGCTTGGGAAATAGAATTGACCAAGTGGAGGAAAGGATCAGTGATATCAAAGACAAAAATCTAGAAATAAATCAGAAAGAAGAAGAGAGAAACCAAAGAATGAAAAATAATGAAAGAAATTCAAGAACTAGCTGATACCATCAGGAGAGGAAACATAAGAATAATGGGCTTTATTGAAGGCAAGGAAAAGGAGCAGGGACTAGAAAGCATTTTCAGACATATAGTTGATGAGAATTTTCCAAATCTAAGGAATGAGCTGGATCTTGGAATTCAAGAAGTCAACAGAACACCCAATTATCTCAACCCAAAAAGGCCTTCACCAAGACACGTTGTATTAAAATTATCAAAAGTCAATGACAAAAGAAATGGTAACATTAGATAGGTGAATTTAAGTGAAAGACAAATCATTAGTTTCAGCCATGAAGAGATCCCAGGTATGGCAGAGAACCTCCGAGAGATAAGACTGTGAAACACGCTAATGTACAAAACCTTGAAGATAATACAATTGATAATCTACATAGGTACAAATTTTGTGAGACAATTCAAAGTTGTCAGTGCTGTGTAACCAATGTTGTATTGTTTGTATTATTTCTAAAATGACTGTGCTATTTTATATGTGATAAAATTTCACCTGTAAAATTGTTATGCATGTACATTAGGGAGTAATTGTATTTACATGCTCTATTATTTTTGTTTGGTTGTATATTTTGAAAAAGTAGCCTTATTTTAAGTGTAATTATAATTTGATAATACCTCAAACATGATATCTTTTCCTTACTCTCATTTTCTTCATTTCAATGTCCAAGTTTTAGAGAGGCCTCTATTAAATGTTTTGGGTTCATCTAATCTAGCTCCTGGAGAGCTAATATTAATTAGAGTTAATGTTTAATTAAAGCTTTCTATGTGTAGGCACTAAGAGCTCTGTCTGTATTATCTTCTATAATCTTCATAATAGTTCTGTAAGATAGGAACTACCATTATCTCTATAAGGCCAATGAGAAAATTGGGTCTTAGAGAAGGTAATTATTTTGCTTAAAGTCACATAGTTAGTGAATGGTACAGTCAGATTTCAAACCCCTGTGTGAATCCAGAACCCATATGCTACAACATAATATAAACCAGCATCTCAGAAGGGAAGGTGAGGTGAGCCATTAAATATAGAACCAGCTACCAGTAAAAATGTCACCTGCATCTATGTGCCCTGGAGCCACTTCTAAGACAATTTTGCAAAAAGAGAGAATATTGTCTGATCTTTATTCATAATATGCCATGTGCTTTATCTCCAAATTTGTGAATATTTGTAAGTTACATCAAAAATCCCCCAAACACAGAAGTAAGTAGGAATTTTATTTATTTCACCTTTGTTGAATGTCTATTAGAGTCAGGCAGTGCTCTAAGCACTTGGGATTAATTTATCCCTGAGAAAAACACCCAAAACAAAGAAAACAGTAATTTCTTGGAGTAATTCTGTAGGTTTCAACGCAAAGGAAATTGATAGCACATAAATATTGAGAACTTCTAAAACTGAGCACAAACTAGGTAATTGTTTAGTAGGGCTTAAATCAGAACTAATTCCTTAAATATCAGGGTCTCTGAAGTCAAATATACTGAGATTGTTTCTTTTCTACAGATTAGACTATTATTATTTTTTCGCATCTTTCATTTCCTTACCTATTAAATAGGGCTACTGAAAGAGAAACTCTGCTTCCTGGTGCCTTGGAATAGTCTTTATCTTTCCCATATTCTGATGTGTTGTCTGTTTGATAGAAATGGGAGGGATGATCAATATTGTTAGTTCCAAGATGTCAAGTAAAACTTTCATTCATCTGGACACTGCTCTTTGTTCATGTGTGGGTGACAGATGCCTCAAGATACCGAGAGCTCATGAGAAGGCAAACAGGGTCTTCCAAGGCCAGAATGGGGTGGGAGAAGAGAAGATGATTTTTCACAATTCTCTTGATACTGTTTCTCCTTTTCATTACATTTATATTTTGTCATTTGTAGTGACGAGATTGGAGGACTAAAACATGAAGAATTGTGAAACTTCTTAATGGGATAACTTCTTCTCCCCACCAATACAATGTAACCAAGGTGTACAGCTTTTATAGATGTTTGAAGTCCATAACTTTGCATAGAAATGTACAGAGTGTATACTAGTATAGCCTTCTAAATGTTGGTGAACCAGTATGGTTCTGTCTTTCCTATCTTTTCTAGACTTCCAAGAGGTTTCTGCCTAAAAAGGGAGGTCTTAGTTACAATAACATATCGAAGGGCAATAATTTTCATGAGCATTGGGAAGAAAAAAAGAAACAGTCATGCTTGAATAACTTGATAATTCTTTATGTGGAGTTTTAATCTGGTGAGACTTTCCTGGTGATATACCTGAACCTTTGAAGAACTTATTATGTATTTATAATATGACTCATTCTACTTTGTTGAGCTTTTAAATGCTTGTTCAGGAATCACAGTTAAAGCCCTTGACTCTATTCAGTATTATTAGGAACCTGGAACAGTGAGTAATTTCTCTGACTTTTGTTTAATAAAATCTTTGTCCCAATGAGACTGTATGAGCTGAGGTTTTAAATTCAAAAGCATTTTATCTTGGAAATATGGAAGTGAGAGGAAAACACAGGAAAGTAAGCAGTTGAGATACTGAAAAGAGCTAAAAGCCTTGAGGTAGAAAACTATAAAGTTTACAGTGAGTAAGATAGATAGCGTTAACTGGTGTAAGTTTGTGTTCTATTGAAAATTTTACTAAGTATGTGCTGTTTTCTAAAACACTGCCACAATTTAAAAAATTATTTAATAATTAGCACATTTAGCACTTACTGTTTATCGGGTAGTATACTGTGCACTTTTTACACATTAACTGATTAACTGATTTAATTCTTACAGTAACTCTGAGGGTTAGGTACTATCATTATCCTCAGTTTACAGATGGGGAAACTGAAGCACAGAGTAGTGAGGTGGCTTGGTCACTATCACAGATACAAAGAGACTATAGTTGTTATATATGGTGTAAATGTTTCCTGCTCAACCAAATTCATATGTTGAACTCCTAACCCCATAAGTTGATGAAATTAGTAGATGGGGCCTTTGGGAGGTGAGTGGGTAATGAGGATAGAGCCCTCCTAAGTGAGGTTAGTGCTTTTTAAAAGAAGTTATACAGAATTTCCTAGTCCTTTCTGCCATGCGAGGATGCCGGAGAAGTCTGTGACCTGGAAGAGTGCCCTCCCCCGACCATGCTGGCACCCTGACCTTAGACTTCCACCCTCTGAAACTGTGAGCAATAAATTTCTGCTGTTTGTAAGCTACCCAAGCTGTGGTATTTTGGGATAGCAGCCTGAACAGACTGAGACAGCAGTATAACCTAATTTTGAATCCAGGTAGCCTTGCTCCACAGTTCATACTCTTACCCACTAAGCTACACTGTCTCTCAGTAAGTTATCTATTTTTATTTGTACATCAGACTGTTCATCAATAGCTTACATCAATATCTATACTGTTTTAAGTACTATATATTGTCACAGTGAAAAGAGGTTTTTTTCTATTTTTTTGGTAAAATAATTTAGGAAAAATCTGACAGGCTAATTATGTATTTGTATTCAGGATTAGAGGAGCAGATAAGGAGATTGAGAAATAGCCATGCCATTTAACTGGAAACCAAAACCTCAATTTTCTTGCTTTAAGAGTGTTGGCTGCTTTCTGTCCCATAAATTATTTTGGGAAACAGTTCCTTTAGGAGGAAGTATAGTCTAGTGATTAGACTTGGAAACTTCAGAACACATTTTTAGTGTGGTAAAGGAGAGGAAAATTTTGAGTAGTTCTTAATCAGAACATGACATTTAGAAAAAATATTCGAGAAAACAGTAGACTTCCTGGTCCACTTTTTCTTACCTGCTAGCCTAGTGATGGAAGACCTGGATTCCCATCACTTACTAGCCACATGTTGGTATTCAAAGAAGAGAGGAGAGAACTTGCCTTATAAGAACTTTGTCACTCCAGGTGTGGTTCAGCGATATTGGCATCACCAAGGGACTCATTAGAAATACAGACTCTCAAGACCTACTCAGACTTTCTGAATTAGAACTTGCATTTCAATAAGATCCCAAGGTAATTCTGTTGCATGTTAAAGTTTGATAAATATTATAATAGGAAAAAGGGTACAATTTTCAGATTTCTGCTCTTTTGAAGGATAAGAAATGACCTCCAAGTTTTTTGGCATAAGCCTCATGTCTCTTTAAGATACTCTGTCTAGTGGCAGTTTTCATTTTCATGAAAAAGTTCTTTCTTTTCCTTTCCTCGAATAATAATAATACTGGTGATGGTGATGATGATAATAATAGTAGTCGAGATTTATTGAGTGCATTCCATGTGCCAGCCACTGTTCTGCTTTATAATTATCTTATTTAATCTTCACAGTTAACCAAAGAAATTGGTATTTTTACTTATCCTCATTTTACAGATGGGGAAACTGAGGCATAGAAATGTTATGTAACTTGCCCAAAGTCATAGAGCTATCACAATCCAAAACCAAATCTAAGTCCAGCGCTAAGAGGGATCTTTTGCAGCCTGGGCTGTCTCTCATAGTGTAATGAAACATATTCCACTTTTCCTTCATTAACTTAATTTCTTATACGATCCTCCTATTAAAAAGGAAAATGTACAGATATCTTGTATAACATCCATCCCTAATAAACTGGGAAAGCATTTAGAGTTGTCCAGAGCTTCTGAGAAATATAAGAATGCTACATCCAAACTCTTCAGAAAATGTCTCATTGATAAATGTTGACATATTTGCTTAGCCTAAATGTAGACACACATCTGTATCATAGAACGTTTTTAAAAAAATAACTAAGACTTAATCTGAAACATTGACACTTATTTTTGGCATTAGAAGGTATTACTTTTTAAAATTCCTTTGATGTAATTTGGACCATCTGAACTATGAAAGCACTGTTCTGGACTGCTGATGGGGGAAATATGATAATATCTTGATAGGAAGCAGAAGAGTCACTTTGAAACACAATAGGCCTTACCTTGTAACCTTAGAGCATGAGTCTATCACAACTTTAAAGGCAAGGCATCCTAGGGGACGCCACCTGTGATTTATTCTAGGGAAGCTAAGATGAAAAATATTTCCCCAAATGGTTTTCCATATGTGCTCTGACCTGAAGCTTCAATCATGGATGAGAGTTTTCCAAAATGTTGCGTCAGTTCAGCAAAGATGTTTCTAATGCTCTTTGAATAGTGGAATGATTTTATTTTCTCAAAAGACAAGGACCACAATTTATTAGCTAGCAGCTGCTCTTCTTTTCTCATATTATTAATTTCCCATTCAATGTTTCATCATGCGATTTTACTCGTAAGATCCTAACTGAAAGCATTCAAATGCTTTAGCCTTGCACACTGAAGGCTATCATCAATAAATTCAAATAAGGTTAACCTTGGAGTGACATTTTCATTTCTATGATAATATATAGTCTTTGAACCCTTTCCTATCACTGGGCCACAGCATGATCAGATGCTCACAGGTAAAGACCTTGAAACTTTAAATAAGTTACTTCTTCATTTCCAGCCAGTTGGATTAATTTATTCACAAATGGTTATTTCAGGTTCTTTTATTTGGCTCAGGCTGTTGAATGATGTTTCATGTGATCGTTTTCCTCATCAAAAAGCAGGAAGATAGCTGGGACATAACTTCTCAATAGCTTTTTTAATATGAAAGTCTATTTTGTGTATGGCTTTTTCTGTAATCACTTGTGCATGACTGGGCTTAAATGGTTTGCAGACCCTGCTGATGAATTACAGAACAAGAATGAACTGGCGATTCTTAAGGAATGAGGTGACTTTACACTGTGGCGAATTGCACACTCTGTCCTTTGTTTCACTCTTGCTTAGGTGTTGTTTGGAGACTAATTTTAAGGGCTATAAATAGAAATTCCATAGATGAGTGCACATGGCAGATGGTACCTTCCGCTAAAAATATTCTTGTCCAGTGATGATGGGCATGGGATAGGAGCTATTGATGATCTGTTTGTATTTCCAAAAGAAAACCTGAAGAACTCAGCTGAGAAAGAAGCTCCAGGGCCTTTTGGCCTAAAAGTGTCCCAGTTGCAGGTCCATGGAATTACATGGAGACTGCTCCCTTCCCCTCCAGGCTGCCATGGACACCCAGAAGCTAAGCTGTGGCTACCTCTTGGTATCCTGCACTCTTTGTTCCGCCAACTCATTTATTGACAGTATTTTTTGGTTTGTGTTTGTTGAAAGACCTCTTGGGGCAAAGGTGATGTTAAAAGTTTGTTTAACACAAGGATTGATCCTAATATGAATCAGTTATCTCAAAAATATGTGCTATTGGTTATAGGAGGCAGTGGAAACAATTTATAATCTTTTATCTTATTGCCAGCAAAGATATATTTTTAATACATATAATTTATATGTACATGTATACACGTAAATATATGTTATAT
>NW_011888791.1:11584231-11584570 GCF_000151845.1 Pteropus vampyrus | reverse complement strand
GATTACACAATTACCAGGATGGGTACAAACTAAAAAGATTGACAATACCAAATGTTAATAAGAATGTGGAGTAACTGACACTTTCACACATTGTTGGTGGGAGTTGAAACGGTATTACTGGTTTGGGAAAACGCCTGACAATTTCCTTTAAAACTAAATGTATACCTACCCTATGATGTAGCAGTTCTACCATTAGGAATTTACCCAGAAGAAATAAAAGCTTATGTCCACAAAATGACTTTATGAAAATGTTCATAGCAGCTTTATACATAATGGCCCAAAATGGGAAAATGCATAGGTGCCCATGAAAAAAGACTAGATAAAAAAATTGAAGAATAG
>NW_011888791.1:11583767-11584181 GCF_000151845.1 Pteropus vampyrus | reverse complement strand
ATATACATATATATTTGGATTAGATTAGATTTTCTTCCAAGGAGCCAGTCTTTGTTTGAATTAAAAACTTTTTTATCTTCTTAAAATGTATTAGTAAGGAAAACAAAAGGGTAATAAAGGAAGACAGAAACTAGCGATATAATAAGAACAAAATTAGCTATCATTTTTTTATTTTCTGTAGAGGCAGAATATACACAGGCTCCAGAGTCCGACTACTTGCTGTGAATACAGAGGAAAGTTACAAAATCTTTCAAAGCTCTTTCAAAATGGAGATAATAATGTACCTGCCTCATAAGCTTATGGAATTTATGGTGAGGTTTGAATGAGATGATCTGTGTGAGGTGCTAAACAATAAGTAGTTAAGTTTTCTAGAAATGTTGATTAGTATTACATATTTCTGATGCCACAGGAAAA
>NW_011888791.1:11568694-11582292 GCF_000151845.1 Pteropus vampyrus | reverse complement strand
GAAGCTGAAAAGAAATTAGTCTCTGGCATTAGCTGAAAGAATTGATGATATCATTTCCATCCTGAAAGGCATTCAGGCCAGCTCAAAATCATTGGTCTGGGTTGTTTTGGATGTTAAAATTGCCCTTGACCTCTTTCTTGTAGGCCAAGGTAGAGTCTGATTAAACAGTAATATATTTGGCTGTACATAAATTAATGCCTTGGGGCAAGCAGAAAAGTCAATACAAAGACTTAAAGAGAAAGCTACCTAGCTTTGTAAGGTGGATGATGCTGGTTTATCAGACTTCTTTAGCTTGCCGGGTCTGGGATCCTGAGGGGACCATGGTTAAGATCAATGCTGCTTAGAGTTCTGTTAATAGTAGTCTTAATTAAGTGCTGTATTAGACAAATTGAGTGAATTTAGTCCCAGCCACTAATTTGTGACTGACAGAGTGGTGTACTAATGGGACAGTTCATCAGCCATTGTGTTATAGAAATGGAGATTGTTATAAGACAATTCTGTGTGTGTCTTGTATTTTAGCTTGAAATGAGTGAAAAACCAAGTTTCTTTAATCTAGGTCATTTTTCCAAGTACAAAATTCAGCATGCTTACTACCCATTATAAAAGATTCAGGTTCTCTAAGGAACTAGGATAAATTCTGATGCTAGTTGTTACAGTGGGGCAAAACTCAGGCGGGTTGATTGGCAAGAAAATTATTCTACCCAAAGGAGAGTCAGCAAAAGCAGAGCACTGTTCAGGCAGTTGTTTTTGAATCTACTTTCCTACTTTTTTTCTCTCTTCATAAGCAATGCATTGGAAGACTATTTATTGTCCATAGATTGTACAGTTTGGTCAACATGTTTACTAATAATTCTCATATATTTCCCTCATATTTTGTTAAACTGCCTCATCTTTCTTCTTCTCCAAATCCATGTGATTGTCAGCACTCCATCCTCACTGTCAAAACTATCAAGAATATAAAGGGTTTGAGATATTACCCTACTTGCAAGGTAGTAAGTTAATGTGGCACAGTTTCATGGCTGCTGGTAGAAGACATGAAACCACTGAGTCAAAAATAAGGACTGTTTATTACTCATGGTAATAGCAGTAGCCAGAATATCAACATTTTCTCTCATTCCCATAGTGAATAGAGAGATGAAATCTGAACATATAGTAGGTTGCATTTTAGGAGAGAATCCCTGAGCTTAAGTTGCCTGAATCTTTTATAATGGGCAGTTTGCATGCTTGTCCTCTGCTCCAGAGAGAGGTACTATTTCTGTCTTCCAAGGCTGTTCATTATATAAAAATCCTCAAAAAGATAGTCCAGAGAAAACAGTAATTACTATATAGCTTACAATATATTCAGAAATGTCACCCATGGAGAATTGTCTCCAAACAATAATCAACTAACATATAGCTTCAGAGTTTCATGACCTGTTGACATCAGTGACCTCTACCTCCATTTTGTTCCGCCTCCTTCTTACAACCCCTCACTTGACCTTATCAGCATCTAGAAGTTCTCTTCCTATAAAATCTTAAAACTCTGAAATGTCAAACTCTGACCAAAATCTCTCTACCTTCTCTTTCTTCCTCACTGAGAATAAACATTCTGAAATTTTAGTAGGCTTCCCCTCCCTTCAACTACCCCTTAATTTCTTAGGTTTTTCTTTCCTTCCTGGCTTCACTCTCTTCCCTTCTCTGGCTAAGACCCAACTACTCTCTCACCAGTGTCCTCAATGTGTTAGCCCCTATTCCTTCTGTTATACCCGTTTTGATACTTTACAACTCTGTTATCTACCACTTGCTTTCTGTTTCTGATATCAAGGTTTCAAACAGATGTGAAGAAAATTGAATGACCTTGTTGATGAAAGCATTAAAAATGATGTTTTCCAATTTCAGCAGCTTCATTCCATCTCCCTAGTTCAGACTTCTTGTAAAATATTTTGGAGAGATGGTAAGCACCAAAGCAATGAAAACTGGAATAGACCTCAGATAACGGGCACAATAAAATGTTTATTATAATGCTAACAATAGATATGAGGCATTTTTCTGTCTTACATCTACCTGGGTAATGGACCAAAACTATTTTAAGTTTACTAAAGTGAAAACAATCCTTTCTTAAAGGTAGTTTAAAATATAGCCCAAAATAACATACTCGATAGATCTATACTGTGGTTATCTTTACTGAATTTCTGTCCAAGTTCAGGGGAGTAATTTTGCAAGGTGACTTCCAAATTTTTCTGTTTTTCATCTTGTTATTTTTCATTAGACAGCTAAACACATTGCTGAGTATCAAAAGCTTTTGCTGTTAAGGCAGGTGAAGAAAATACGATGGTGAATACTCTGATGATAGTTTTACTTTATGAGGCATTTCAAGCCGTGCCTCTCCAACAGTTAAATCCTTCAGAATTTTTACTGGGGTGAACTTTCATGAAATTTAGAAAACTTAAGCACTTTTGTTTCAAAGAGAAAAAATGTCGTTTTATGTCAATTGGTGAAAATGTAGAGTATGATGGGTTTTAAGAGAAAAACCTGGAACTGTAGAATGCATAAGCATTTTGATGTTATTACTTTATGATGTCTCTCCCTTATGATTGTTCTTACTCAATGTCAAATTTGTGCTGACACAATCTAGTAGGCTTCCAATATTTACATTCAAGATAATTATTGAGCAAAAAATTAAAAAGTACTAAAGTAGACACTGTATCAAACTGGGACAAAAAAGGAAGAGGAAGTCACCAGCCAAAATAAATATAAGAAAAACCATATGATTAACACACAAGGATAGAACTCAAAAATGGGTTGTGTTAGGGAGGTTTTATTTGTTAGTAAATTTTCTTGAAATTTAGAAAGAATTTTTTTTCTATAGAAGCAAGGTTAAAAGTGGTAGAGATTCCTAGTCTTGGAAACAAAAGCTTATTTAGTTTACGAATGTGAGCCATGGGAACTACAGTGCTATCAATACAATGAGAGACCTTAAAGTCATGAGTGTTGTTTCTCACAGTGGGGAGAGTTTTAGACTTGATGGCTATTCCTGGCTCCTCTCTTAATTTAGATGAACTGCTTAGTCTCTGTAGGTATTCTTGAAATAAAGAAGGTAGATTTGATAATCTTTAAATTCACTTCCAGTTCTCAAATTCTTTTGTATTCCTATCCCTATTACCTATTTTTCTCTTTTTAGAAACATGAAGACCTCACAGAATTCTTCAGAAGAAATTCTTTTGTCTTCATGCTGGCAATAGGAAAAAAAAATTAGAAAGTCAGTATCTCTCTCTCTCTCATAAAAGATTATAAGTTCTCATTTTATGGGCTATTATGTATTTGAGTGGTATTCACCTTCTTTAGGCTTCTGAAATAATGGCAATGCCATGTTTGTGCTCTAACAGTTTCCTTTGATAAAGATAAAAGAAGATTGCAGGAAGCCGTGATGATCTCAGTGACAGTCTCTAGGGTTTTTCTACAGTAACTTATTTCAGAAAAGCTCAATGATTTAATGTACATTAACTCACTGATGCTCACACAGCCCTGTCTGAGGAGTGGGAAGGGCTGGTATTTTACCATTATGTGTTCTTACAGACAGGTACAGAGGAGCTACTGAAGTGGAATGGAGTGAATTTAATCTGACTAAAAGGTATCTCAGGTTTTAACTTCCTTCTCTGTGGGAAGAGAACACCCAGTGCGTGCCCCCACATAGCACTTAGCACATTGCATTGCTTTTACTTATTTATGGGTCTTTCTCACCTGTTAGGCTGTGAGCTTTTCAAGGACACTGCCTAGCACATAACGAGCCCTGCAGTGTTTTTTTCCTGAAATGATATGGAACTTACTCTGTGTAATCTGAGTTCATTATTGGAGCTGGGCCGTATTTGCAGACTCGCTTTTGCAAGATCCTTGATATATTTACCAGGGGTAGAGCCCTGAGACTCCGGTCAAAACCCTAAATTTCAGAGCATGGGCATATTTGTTCAAGTAATTAACTTTTTAGAATTGCATTTCTGTATATCTTGTGTTATAACTTAATTATCTTTTCAACTTTGATTAAATAAAGCTTTCTCTTACTAGATACCTATTTTTCCCAAAGTCACAAAATTTTATCACTTTGTGAGATTGACTACTGGTAATAAAAATGTCAGGTTGAAATGCAGATTACATACATCAGATTTTTAAATTCATTGGCTGACAATGATGATAATGATGATGATGATAATATTATTAGATAATCATTGCTGCTTCTTTCTTTGTGCCAGGTACCATTGTGTCTTATTTTTATTCATTTACTTCTCAAAATAACCCTGTTCATTTTCCATATGAACAAATTGAGAAACATAGGTTTAACTTAAGTTCCCACAAATTCACCACTGTGTTTTACTGCCTCTTAGATGTAAATTAATGTCAGTTTTTTCTCTTTAAATAGTTTAGAAGGAAAATGATTGACATTTTAACAAAGATATCAGGAGATTTTGGGAATAGCTGAATTCTTTGATGGGACCCCCTAATAAATAGGCCAAAATTTAGTTGTAGGTTATTACTTCAAAAGAGAGACTGTCCACTATTGTAGATTTTTAGCATTTGAAATTAAAAAAAAAATTTTAATTAAGTTTATTGGAATAATATTGGTTAATACAATTATATATTTTTCAGGTATACATTATCATTTGACATCTGTATATTCTATTATGTGTTTTCCACTCAAAGTCCAGTTTCCTTCAAACCATATATTTGATCCCCTTTACCCACTTCACCTTACCTCTAAACCCTATATTTGATCCCCTTTATCTCCCTCCTCCTCCCCCACCCCACTAGTAACCACTAGTTTATAGTCCTCTAGTAATCACTAGCCTATAGTCCATGTCCTTGAGTCTCTGTTTGTTTATCCTGCTCACTTGTTGCTGTTAGGTTTTATCTCAGGTATAAGTGATACGATGTGATTTTCAACTCATTCTGTCTGGCTTATTTTGCATAGCATGATTATCTTGAGATCCATCCATGTTGTTGCAAATGGCAGTATTTCATCTCTTCTTACGGCTGAATAATATTTCATTGTATAGATGTACCACAGCTTCTTTAGCCAATCATCTATTGTAGGACACTTGGTTGCTTCCATGTCCTGGCCACTGTGAATAATGCTGCTATGAACATGGGTGTGCAAATATCTTTTTGCATATGGCTTTTCAAGTCTTTGGTGTAAATACCCAGTAGAGGGATTGCTGGATCATATGGTAGATCAATTCTTAGTTTTTTGAGGAACCTCCATACTGTTTTCCATAGCAGTTGTACCAATTTGCAGTCCCACCAGCAGTGCATGAGGGTTCCTTTTTCTCTGCATTTTCTCCAACATTTGTAGCTATTCTAACAGGTGGGAGATGGTATCTCATTGTGGTTTTGATTTGCATTTCCCTAATAGCTAGCAATGTTGAGCATCTTTTCAAATATTTGTTGGCCATTTGTATGTCCTTTAGGGAGAAGTGTCTGTTCAGGTCCTCTGTCCATTTTTTGACTGGATCATTTGTTTTTTGGTGTTATTGAGTTGTATGGGTTCTTTGTATATTTTGGATATTAGGCCCTTATCGGAGGTGTTGCTTGCAAATATATTTTCTCATTCGGATGGTTGCCTCTTTACCTTGTTGATGATTTCTTTTGCTGAGCAGCGCCTTTTAGTTTGATGTAGTCCCATTCATTTATTTTTGCTTTTACTTCCCTTGCTTTCGAAGTCAAATTCATAAAATCTTCTTTAAGTCCAAGGTCCTTGAGTTTCGTTCCTGTTTTCTTCTATGCATTTTATTGTTTCAGGTCCTATATTTAGGTCCTTAATCCATTTTGAATTAATTTTGGTGTGTGGTGATAGACAACAGTTTAGTTTCATTCTTTTGCAGGTAGCTTTCTAGTTTTCCCAGCACCATTTATTGAAGAGGCTTTCCTTTCTCCACTGTATGTTTTTGGCTTTTTTGTCGAAAATTATTTTCTTGTATAAACATGGGTTTCCTTCTGGACTCTCGATTCCGTTCCACTGGTCTGTGTGTTTGTTTTGCTGCCAATACCATGCTGTTTTGATTACTGTCATTTTGTCATATAATTTGAAGTCAGGCAGAGTGATGCCTCCAGACTCGTTCTTTTTTCTCAGTATGGCTTTGGCAATTTGGGGTCTTTTATGCTTCCATACAAATCTGATGATTTTTTGTTCTATTTCTTTAAAAAATGCCAATGGGATTTTGATTAACTCTGTACAATGCTTTAGGTAATATGGTCATTTTAACTATATTGATTCTTCTAATCCCAAAACACAAAATAACTTTCCATTTCTTTGTATCTTCTTCAATTTCTTTTAATGAGGTCTTGTAGTTTTCATTATATAGGTCTTTCACATATTTCATTAAATTTATTCCTAGATATTTTATTCTTTTTGTTGCAATTGCAAAAGGAATTATTTTTTCTGTTTCTTTTTCTGACACTTTATTAGAGTATAGGAACTCTATGGATTTTTGAACATTGATTTCGTATCCAGAAACCTTACTGTATTTTCTTATTGTTTCTAGTAGTGTTCTTGTGGAGTCTTTAGGGTTTTCTATATAGAGAATCTTGTCATCTGCAAATAGTGACAGTTTGACTTCTTTGTTTCCTATTTGGATGGCTTTTATATCTTTCTCTTGTCTGATTGCAGTCACTAGGATCTCCAATGTTATTTTGAATAACAGTGGCAATAGTGGACAGCCTTGCCTTGTTCCTGATCTTAAAGGGAAGGTTTGTAGTTTTTCACCATTAAGTATAATGTTGGCTGAGGGTTTGTCATAGATGGCCTTTACTATGTTAAGATACTTTCTTTCTATATTGATTTTGTTAAGTGTTTTGATCATAAATGCATGCTGTATCTTCTGGAAAGCTTTTTTCTGCATCTATTGATATGATCATATGATTCTTATTTTTTAATTTGTTTATGTGGTGTATCACATTAATCGATTTGCATAAGTTGAATCATCCCTGTGCCCCTGGGATGAAGCCCACTTGATTGTGGCGTATAATTTTTTTAAAATATGTTGGTGTATTTGGTACACTAGTATCTTATTTAGTATTTTCGCATCTGTGCTCATGAGAGATATTGGTCTGTAGTTTTCTTTTTAGTGTTATCTTTACCAGGTTTTGGTATTAGAGTAATATTGGCCTCATAAAATATGTTGGGAAGTATTTCCTTCTCTTTGATTTTTTGGAAGAGTTTGAGGAGAATAGGTACTAAATCTTCTTTGAATGTTTGGTAGAATTCACTGGTGAAGCCATCTGGTCCTGGACTTTTACTTTTTGGTAGGTTTTTGATGATTGTTTCAATTTCCATATTGCTGATCAGTCTATTTAGATTTTCCAGTTCTTCTTGATTCAGTCTAGGAAGGTTGTATTTTTGTAAGTACTGGTCCATTTCTTCTAGGTTATTAAATTTGGTGTTATATACTTTTTTCATAGTATTCTTGTATAAATATTGGTATTTCTGTGATGTCAGTTGTCATTTCCCCTCTTTCATCCCTAATTTTGTTTATTTGTGTCTTTTCTCTTTTTTCTTTAGTGAATCTAGCCCGGGGTTTGTCAATTTTATTAACCTTCTCAAAGAACCAGCTCTTTGTTGCATTTATTTTTCCTATCTTTTTTTTTTTCCAATTTCATTTATTTCTGCTATATTTTGATGATTTCTTTACTTCTGCTGACTTTAGGCTTCATTTATTCTTCCTTTTCTAGTTTTTTAAGAAGAAGCATTAGGTTGTTTATTTGAGTTCATTCTTATTTTTTGGAGATAGGCCTGTAATGATATGAACTTTCTTCTTATGACGGCTTTTGCTGTGTCCCAAAAGTTTTGTTATTTGTACTATCTATCATTCATTTCTATGTATCTCTTGATCTCTCTTTTTATTTCTTCTCTGATCCAGTTATCCTTCAGTAGCATGATGTTTAATCTCCATGTATTTGTGGTTCTTCCTTATTTCTTTCTGCAACTGATCTCTAATTTAAAAGCATTACTATCAGAGAATATGGTTGGTACAATTTTAACCCTCTTATATTTGTTGAGGCTGTCTCTGTGTCCCAGTATGTGGCCGATTCTTGAGAATGTTTCATGTGCACTAGAGAAGAATATATAAACAGCTGTTTTGGATGGAAGGCTCTGTAAATGTCAATTATGTCCAGTTGGTCTAATGTGTCATTTAAGGATGTTATTTCCTTATTGATTTTCTGTTTGGATGATCTGTCCATATCTGCAGTGGAGTATTTAGGTCCGTGACTATGATAGTGTTTTGGTCTGTTTCTCCCTTTAGTTCTGTTAGTAATTGCTTTACATATTTCAGGGCTCCCTGATGGACGCATAGATATTAATAAGTGTTATGTCTTCTTGGATTCCCTTTATCATTATAAAGTGTCCCTCAGTATCTTTCTTCACCTTTTTTATTTTGAAGTCTATTTCATCTGATATTAGTACCGCTACTCCTGCTTTTCTCTGAATGCCATTTGCTTGAAATATCTTTTTCCACCCTTTCACTTTGAGTATGTATTTGTCTTTGGAGCTGAAATGTGTCTCCTGGAGGCAGCATGTGGTTGGGTTTTGTTTTTTGATCCATTCTGCAACTCTGTGCCTTTTTATTGGTGAGTTCAATCCATTTACAATTAGGGTGATTATTGAAATATGAGGTCTTTTTATAGGCATTTTGTCTTTTGCTTTCTGATAGCTTCGTGTTTCCATTGCTTCCTTGTCTTCGTACTTCTGTTTTCTTGATTTTGGTTGGCTTTTGTGGATTTTCCCTCTGGTCCTTCTTTTATGTTATATACAACAGTTTTGAATCTTTGGTGCCTGGTTACCATTATGAATATGTAAAGGATAGTTATGTATATATATATACAGTTGTCCATTTTCTTCTGTGCGTCCCCTTTGCGAATTTAGATCTTTGAATACCCCCTTTTTAGTCATTGTTATCTAAATTTGTTCCTATGTATGCTGAACGTTCATTACTATCTTATTATAACAATTCTCTCCTTATTATTTAAGCTTATAATGCCCTGTTCTTAGTAAGGGGTGCACTCTTCTGCTTCTATTTGCCCGATAGTCACTTTACTCCTAATTATATATATATTTCTTTTTTTGTCATTTTCTTTTAGATGTACTGACCCCTTACAGTATTTCCTGTAGTGCAGGCCTCATAGTGGAGAATTCTCTCAATTTTTGTATGTCTGGAAAGGTCTTAATTTATTCTTTATATCTAAAGGAGAGCTTAGCTGGATACATTATTCTAGACTGGTAGTTCCTTTCACTTAATAGTTTAAATATTTGATTCCATTCTTTCTGGCTTGTAAGGTCTGCACTGAGAAGTTCAAGGATAATCTACAGTGGGTTTTCCTTTATAAGTTCCTGTTCCCTTCTCCCTGGCTGCCTTGAGAATTCTGTCTTTGTTATTTATTTTTGATAATTTTAATACAATGTGTCTTGGTGAAGGCCTTTTTGGGTTGAGATTATTGGGTATTCTGTTGACTTCTTGAATTCCAAGGTCCAGCTCGTTCCTTAGATTTGGGAAATTCTCGTCCACTATTTGCCTGAAAATGCTTTCTAGTCCCTATTTCTTTTTCTCGCCTGCGATAATGCTCTTTATTTTTATGTTTCCTCTCCTGATGGTATCAGCTAGTTCTTGAATTTCTCTTTCATTATTTTTCATTCTTTGGTTTCTCTCTTCTTCATTCTGATTTATTTCTAGATTTCTGTCTTTGCTATCACTGATCTTTTCCTCCATTTGGTTGACTCTATTTCCCAAGCTTGCTATTTCATTTTTCAACTCTTGTAGTGTGTTCTTCATCTCTAGAAGTTCTATTTGGTTCCTTTTGAGGGTTTCAGTCTCCTTGCTCTGCTCATCTAGTTGTTTTTTCAATTCCTGAAATTGTTGATTTGAGTTGTTTTGCATCTCATTGAGTTTTTTCAGAAGTGCCATCCTGAATTCTGTCATTTAAGTCACATATTTCTATGTCTGTATGCTTATTTTCTGGAGATTTTTCCCTTTCTTTCTGAGATGCCTTGTCACCTTAGTTGTTTATAGTGTTCAATGAACTATTTCTGCACCTGGGCATTAATGGAAGTGTATTTTGCTATTTTTTCAGAAAGAAGATTTATTAAATGAGGTCTCTCTTTAGCCAGTTGTGAAGAAGGTACTTTTCTTTTGGTTTCCAGTAGGTGATGTCTAAGCCTTTTGGATCCCTATATAAAATCTTAATAATGCTTTTTAATTTTTTTTGTAGATATATATATTTTTAAGGACCTTGTCAGCTTACAATTCCTTATTTTTTTATTTTTTACGCCTATGGCCCCTGGTCTTCCTAGGTGGTCTCCCATCCAAGTACTAACCAGGCCCAACCCTGCTTAGTTTCGGAGATCAGATGGGATCGGGCTTGTTCTGGGTAGCATGGCCATAGTTCTTATAGATATTTAATCATGCTCACTACCCTCAGTTTCAGTTCCAGTCAGTGTCAGAGACACTCTTGGTAGCATTTGCTCAGATTCCCCTGGGACTTCATGGTGCTTGGTCTCAGAGGGTACAAGTGGTGCGGGAGGGGCCCTTTGGGATGTAGGTTCTGTGCTGTGGCTCGGCCTCAGTTTTGCAACCGAGGTTGGCAAAAATCAGCTGTTGTTCCTCAGCTGTCCTGTCCCACTTCTCTGCTTTCTGCCCTGATGACTGGGCCCTGCAGCCACACCTATCCCAGGCAGGAATGTTCAGGGAACTCCATGCATGAACTTGTTGCTCCTCCTGCCCCCGCCCTGCCCACCCCACCTCCTGCAGGGAGCTCCCGCGGCTGCTTGAAGCAGCTTTTTTATTACTCCCAGTCCACCGCCCGACACCCAGGGTTCTGACCTGGGGTAGCTCTTATGTGCAGATCCCACGCTCAGATGTGCTGGTGTGCAGTTTGTGTGTGTTTTTTGAGTTTTAGATGTTCACCTTATTGTTGTTTCAAGGAGAGAGATCTGAGGACATCTCTCACTCCGCCATGTTTCCAAAGATCAACATTTGTAATTTTAATATGTGTAACTTTTTTGATTATTTGAAGGTATGCTCATAGGTTCCTGATACATAATTATTTGTCATTTGGTCGAGGCAAGAATTTAAATCCTATATGCTTTGATGTGAGTACAAAGTAATCATTGCATAGTATTTACAGTTTTGGCTGCTGGGAATTTATTTCTTTTCGGTAAAGAACTCTGAGCTTCAGGGAATCATTTCTGCCCAGCTCTCAGTCCCTGCACTTTCAGCGAAGCAGCTCAACATCTCATTGTTCAGGGAGTAGAACATATAACTTCAGGTTATTCCAATCAGTCATTTCTGTCCTCATTACAGTTTTTGGTTCAGAGATGGGCACTGTAACATCTACCAAGGGGTCTTCAAGCTGTGCTAGACATTTAAGCTCCTTCCTACACATCACCACTGATACCAGACTACTCAGATTGTTATAGGAGAGGAAATACAGCTTGCTTGTGGCATTAGACATTATTTATCTGTAAGTGTCCTTGCAGCAGTAACATAGCTCAGGTGTAAGAAAACAAAGTCTGTATTGCACGGTTGAGGAAGATATGCCCTTTAAGAGCCACTGTCTTTTGTAACAAATCCATAGGCTTAGCTTCCAAGGGAAATACTAGTATAAGAGTCACTGAACTCAGGGGAGCTCAAAACATGGCAACCTCATTAAATGATTAGTTGATTCCTAGTTCCTCCAAGTCCTGGTGCTGTTTACTAATCAAAGATCATTTTTATTGTAAGAAATATTGTCTAGCAATGTAGTTGACCCTTGACTCTTATCAGATTTCTAGGGCAAGAGAGCTAGACAGTTAACCAAAGGTCAAGTTCTCATTCAGCAGAGGAAATGGTTTTGTTAGTCCTGTATTCATAGACACTAAATTCTGTGATTTAAAACAATTTATCAGGGAAGGAGGTGCAAATTTTGTCTCTAGAATTTGACCTGAAAGGATACATCACAGGGAACTTCTGTAGCCACATTACTGCTGCTGGAGAAGAGGCTGTCTGAAAATAAACCTTCTCCAGAAGAAACAAAGCTTGCAAGTGGGGAAGAAAAACCCAGTCCTGGTGGCTTTAATAAGGCAGGACTAAGAGGTGTTCTACTCCAGGCTTTTTCAGTCATTTAAGTCAAGAGTTTCACTTATGGCTTAAGCCAGTGCGTGTTGGACAAATATAATAGAATGGTTATTTAACAAATGATTGTTAAATGAATACATCTGCATTGCTGACCATTTTTGTTTATTTCTTTTTAATTTGCAAAAATGAGGACAGTGTAATCTCTGAGTCCAATTTAGTTACCTTAGTTTCTTTCTCCTGAAATAGCAGAAGATCTAATGATACTGAAACTATTTTCTATCTTTCAACAATTGACAGGAACTAGGAGGCTGCCCTCTTGTGAGAGGATGATGACATATATGTCCTGGTTTGTCTGGGATAGTCTGGGTTATAACTCTTGATAGCAGTATCTCGAATAATAATGGTGCTTCCTTTTATTCTTATAAGTGTCCTGGGTAGGAAAACAAATTATAGGTTTACCCTACTTTTTGCATATTGTAAGTGTCCTTTCATCTGACTTGATTTTGTTATTTAGGTCAACTAATTGGAACTTATAAGCATTTGAATTTAGAAATATTTTTTTCTAGATGAACATTAGAATAATGGATATACCTTGACTTGAAAAGTGTGGAGGAAATTTTGTTTCCCTTCTCAATATCACATCTTTTACTGATCTGTATAATAGCTATGAGATTTGGTTCAGATTTCAAAGGTATCTCCTTATTGGCTTAAGTTAATCATCACCTGGCATTTTCCTCATCATATGATTAGTAAAGAGTAGAGCACATACTGTAAATTTGACACATTAGAAGTATTTCAGGATTTTTATTTGAAGTTTGTCAAAGACATACCTCTCCCATCCCCACTACCCACAATGTGAACAAGGAAATCCCTAGCTCAGGGAGCTTTTGGTAACTAACTTTCAATCAGGAAAAAAACCAACCATAGAATAAAGCTAACAACATGCAAGGGAGAACAAAAATATGGAAAAAATAAACCAAGTCTTTGGACATAAGTCAATAAGTTAAACCTAGCTTGATTTCAATTTTCTTCTAGACTTACAGTTACGTAAGCCAATAAATACCCCTGTCCTTAATGCCAGTGCGAAAACTAAGATTGGCATATTTGACTAATTGGAGAACATATGATAATGATACATGGCTCATAAACAAACTATTTTGTAAACTATTCAAAATAGATTAGCAAAAATTGAACTTTATACAAAATGATGCTTATATTTAGTCTACAGTTGAGAAAAACAGGTTTTTATGAATACTAAATGTATTGAAGGAAGTTTAAACTTACCTGTAGCCCTTAGCTTTGACAAATAAACCATTTCTTAAAATGCTACTATGAAGACAAATTGAAAACTTTATGGAAACCTGTGGAAGTTATTAGAATCTGAATTGGTGTCAAATTTATAAATTCTTAAAAGAAACATTGCTTTACTAAAAGTAGTGACAAATCTTTTGTTGAATTGCTCATTTGGTGAAATGATCATTTGATGAACAGATTTGGTGAAATGATCAATTTCTGCTACTAATA
>NW_011888791.1:11537043-11567674 GCF_000151845.1 Pteropus vampyrus | reverse complement strand
GGCAGGGGGGCACAAGCATTCAGTCTATAGCAGCAATTTTACTTTGTCTTCCTTACTCCTTTAAAATTCATTCAGTGGAAATATTTCTTTTCCTGCAACTGTCTGAAAAGGAAGAAACTCAACTTTTCTGGTTATTCATATGTAGTACAAGTTGTACTGGTCCAGAAATTAAATTGCCCAATGCCAAATGATTGTCAAAATTTCTAACATGATTTAAAATAAAAAGTTCTGTCCCTAAGCTCAAACTTTCCATGGGCAGGCTGCATATAATTAGAAAGGGAGTATTATTGACAACTTCTTTTTCCGTGCCTTGTGTTTACTATTCTCTCTATGCTTGTTAACCATGGTTTAATGGTTACAGTGGGATGAAGGGTATAGTGAGTATGTAAAAAAGGGCAGAGAAGTTTTTCCCTTCACTGGTACTACAAAAATGGCCCTGGTATTCTCTGAGCTTGGTGGATGCTTAAGTCTGCCTCTCTCTGCTGTGGGACTTATTTGTGGCTTCTTTAGAGACTCTCCATGGGACTCTAAAGACTTCTTAACTAGTGTTGTCTGGAGAAGGGAAGGGCCTCTTTGTTGTATCTTATCTCTTACAGCTTCTGCAGAATTTTGAGAATTCAATCATTCACCTTTAGCTATTTTCTGCTGAGGACCCATCATCTTTTCAGCCCACCCTCTTAGACCAAAGCTGAAATGACCCTACTTTAGCATTCTCTTGCACATGGCTCCCAGAAAACCTTCTAGAATCTTTTGTTCTTCTAGGTGGGCAAGTAAATCACCAAATTGTTATCTCACTTTTGCTCTGCCATCAGAATTTCTGACCTTAGATTTCTCAAGTGTGAGTCAGACAAAATTCAGTCAGTCTCTTTCCCACTTCAAAATAGCAATTTTTAGGTTTTTGAGTAGTCATGTTGAAAATTTTTCATTAGATTTAAGGCTGGAGAAGATATACTTTACCTCACTTTTTAGGAAGATTAGTGAACATAGCATCTAAATAGTTTTTTTTTGAAGATTTTTTTTCCATAGAGCTGTCTTCACTTTTGACTTTTTAACCTCAATGTGGGTAAGGAACTTAAAAGCTGTCTTACCGGTTTTTTAATACATTTTTATAAAAATCAATTTTAATGAGATATAATTTATACATGATAAAATATACCCATTTTAAATGTACAGTTTAATGAATTTTGACAAATGAATCTACTCATGTAACTTCCATCATAATTAATCGATAGAACGTTTTAATCACCCCCCAAAAATCCCCTCATACACTGGTGAAGTTAATTTACCCTCTGAACCCCTGGACATAGGCAAACAGTGATCTACTTTCTGTCACTATAGTTTAGATTAGCCTTTTCTGGAATTTTCTATAATTGTAATCATACAGTATATATTCTTTTATATCTTGCTTTTTTTTGCTGAACATAGTTTTGAGAGTCAATCACATTAGTTTATTTTCTTTTTGTCTGAATAGTAAGTATTACGTTGTATGGTTATACCACAATTTGTTTATCCATTCCTACTTTTGGCCATGTGGGTTATTTCCAGTTTTTGGCTATTACAAGTAAAGTTGCTATGGCACAGTCTGATGAGGTAGAGCTGGTTCTCTCGATGGGATGCATTCTAGTTTATTTTTGTTTTAAGCTTTCATTTTGTTTAAAACTTTGCAGTTTTTACATTGTCACAGAAGATTAACTATGACAATGTCCATCATTTAAATTGCTTATTTTGTTTACTCATTTACTCATTTATATTCCTTTGAAGTGCAAGCAGTCATATATTTGTCACCTTTGAGACATCTTTGTGAATGTGGCCTTTATAACCTTGCAGAAGTGCCCTGGGATATGTACTTCTCTATCCTAATGTGGAGATTTTTATCCAGCTCTTTACATGCCCACACAATAAGTAGTTGATAAAGAAGAACCACCAATACTGTAGTGCATCCCAGATTATTGTCCTGGGTGTCTCCAATCTGTTCTCGTGTCTGCTTGGCCATAGACTCTAGGCTCTGATTCTTGTTAATAATCCTCTTCATTGATTCTAAAGTTATTATTGGTAATGGTTGTCATGGGCTTAGATTCTTAGTTTTCCTTCAAGTATTTGGCTCAGAAATTCCCTAAATGCAGCCACCTAGAGTAGATTACCTTCCCTGGCTCAGTGCAGGTTCTAAATTTTAGTTGGCTCCCAAAGAGGTGGGTGTTCAGATGTAGGCACTTGAAATTCTATCATTATAAGAATGGAAACAAGTGGACGTATGCTGGATAATGGAAAGAAGACTAAAAAAAAAGACCGTTTTCTTCAAATGTTTGAAGACCTGAAGAGAAAGAATAAATTGATTTTTTTCTTTTTCCTTTGAGGGAGGGCTCCACAGTTTGACACGAGGATCATTGGGTAGAAGATCACATTTTGTCTTGGTCATCAGGATCAGCTAAAAATGGAATGGCCTCTGGTATAGAAGGGGAGAGCTAATATCATTGCAGGTATTTTAAGGTTAGGCACTTGAGCATTAGAATGATTGGATTAAATAATCTCTACATTCCTTCTGTTTCTGAGTTTTTATAGATCTATGAAACATGTTTGTTTTTGTGTCTTCTTGTGGGAAACTACTCAGACATATTACTGGCTAATGCAATATCCTTCATTCCTCAACCCTTAGAAAAGAAATGTTAGAACACATGAAGAATTTGTTTGGAGAACCAAAAAAGTGAGAGTTACAGAACAGGCAAATAGACCTTAAGATTAAAAGTGGCTATGAGTAGATGATTTCTCATCTTAGAGTGATGAGGTGGGCAGGTCAAAAAACAAACTACCAAAGAAACACACAGACCTTAGAAAAATGTTGTCACGAGTAAATTTCTCACTCTAGAGTTGTGGGACAGGTATTGTTAATATATTCTCTGACTTTCATTGGAAGAGATCAGCGTGATATCTCTTGTAATTTTTACTTTATTTTTGTAAATCAAGGTCACCCTTTTCATTACAATGCAGAGTGAAATTTCTATTATTTGCTGTCCCATAAAATTTTGATAGCAGCAATAAAAAGAAATTCCATGTTTTTACAAAAAGAGCTTCAGGCTAATAACATTCTAGGGAGACGCTGTAGTTGGTAATCAAGATCCAGTCACTGAATTGCTTAAGTAGATGAAAAACAGCTTGTTTCCTTTTCTTTCCTGTGGTATTCCCAGATCAATTTTTTTGAAGCTTCATTAACTGATTTTACACTGTTATAGTTTCTTGACAGAGTTGACATACAAATGCTTATTTAACAGCACACTACAGTTTAGCAATATGCTTTTAAAAATTACTTTCTAGAACACACTTTGTACTTTATTTGTTTTTTAAAAAAAGTCAACGTATTTTCATGATTACAAGTGACGTCTATTTTCTAGTTAAGCAAATTACGCTTTCTATTCTAAATGCTGCTTTATGCCTATTTTACTTTGTTTCTCCTATTGTTTTAAAGGATACTTTCATCCTAATCAGCTGAATTTGGAATTCCATAGTTTGTATGTACCTCAGCACTATTTTGTAGGCATAGCTAATTAATAAAATTAGTGATTTGGCTTCTTAATTCTAATATTTTACAAGAAGGTACATTTCATTAGCAGAATATCCTCAAGCATGGTACACAAAGAATCCTGCCAAATGATGCATTAAAGGATTAAGTAATAACTAACACATCAACCTCTGGATCAGAGCCTCAGGTTATAATGGCTCCTAACTTCATCAGTGATAGAAAGACATGGGACAAGTAAATTGTGATAGTCAGATTTTTTTTTCAGTATGGAAAGGTAGACATTCATTCTCTTGAACATTGAAGATAGCCTGGAAAAATGGATAAGAGCTGTTTCTGGGCCTTAACCCAAAGTGATATTTTGGTTAGAGTAGTAAAAGCAGTACCATATATGTTCATGGTAAACAATCCCCCCACCCCTCAAAAAAGAAAAAAAACCCAAACAAAAAACATTAATCTCAGATAATCATAATAAAAATTTGGTTAATTTACATGTCAGTTTTAAAAACATATTAAAGAATAAAAGCTAGTTATAAACAGAGTTTGAAACTCCTACTAGTTTAAAGCTGATTTTAGTGCTAACACTGTGTATTTTTTCCATAATTTCCCCTAGTAATTAAAAAATAAACTCTCTGAATAGATGTTGATCACTACGATATTAAGATTTCATGTGGGTGGGACTTTTATCTCATTTGCTTTTCCAGTCTGTGCAGAGGGAGGGAGCAGCAAGCTTGCAGGCATGGGCTTTAAAATAAATTCCAGGGGGCGACTTGAGAACTACTACTATGTTAGATCTAGATAGAAATATAGAAGAAAACCCAAATTACCAAAGGTTGAGCTCAGGTTTATGCGTGCCTGCTGGAGGTCTAGGTGGGGATGGCCATGGGGTTAGATAAAATTACCTAGTGAAAATAAATGTTAATCAGGGACCTAACTTAGAGTATAGCTTCATTCATTGTTATTTATCATTATGTTGGTTATCTTTGAATTTTACTAGGGCAAATATATTTGATATTTTATTATTCCTGATGCCCAGCACATATCTCTTGAGTAGAGCCGAATATAGCCACGCATGTCTTTCTTAAATTCCTAGATAATACTTCCATTCACTAGGGAAATGCTTTAATGAATGTTTGTTTTAGAGACAAAGAATTGGATTGGGCTTATACTATGCTAGTTTCTGGTGTGTGTATGTGTGTATATTAGAAGCATGCAAAACAAAATTAAAAAGAAAGGAAAAAAGAATGTTATGTATGTTAAAAAAAGCATGTTTTCCTAATTTGCAGATTGATAAATATACATATATACTCTCTAGTTCAAAAGATAGAATTTGGTGTTCTCTTCATTGTTAGTTAAAAAGTCCTTATTTTAAAAGGAATTAATCTTCCAATTTCTTACTCTTTAACATCTTCTGAAGTACTTATTCTTTGATGAACAAAATACCTTTTGAATCTTGTCACTGAATATTAATCCTGCTTGAAATTGGAATTTATTTTTTGTTAAGAGTCATTTAACTGGAATCCGGAACAAGTCATAACTTTGATGGGTTTTAAATATAGTAAAAATATTTCTCTGAGAAACATATTTCACATGATGAAGTATTATTTCAGAAAAATAACTTCGTGAACCTTAAATTAGATATTTTTAATTATCCTTTATGTGAGATAGGATTTGTGTCTAATTTAACTGAGGATGACTACAGAATCATTGGGGACAAAGGATCTTTTAATTTTTACAGGTTGTCTAGGGATGTTGTCAATGAAAAGAATGCTAATATTAAGAACATTTCCCCAGAATCAATTCCTTCATGCATAAAGGCCTGTGACTTAATACTAAAAAGTCATAGAAACTGATATACGCAATATTTTATCTCTTCTAACAATAGAACATATATTAAAGTTTTTTGATCTAACAAAGGCTTGTTCTTTGGGAAACATTTTCATCAGCATGAGGTTAGTCGGAGAGCTAAGGACCTAATATATTAGAAACATTATGGTCTAACTAATTATGCATTATATATCTAGAGTGGCTCAAATGGCTATGTACTAAAATCACATTCATGTCTATAGCCAAAATGATATTTCGACTTGCATTGTTATCAGCTGTGAGGCAATCTTCACACGTCCTCATACATCATCCTCTCTTTCTAGGTTTAGAACTAGTTCTGCATTGTGCTAGATGAAAGAGTGTAAAATCATAGGGCTCCGAGAGTGCTACCAGAAATCCTGAGAGATCTTGACATGTTTTTCTCTAGTAGAGAAAAGGTCATATACAATGCTTAGAGATATTGATGTAAAACAATTCCAACTTCTTCATGGTCTGAGGCAAGAACCTCTTGAGTATTTTAGTAGCCTTGGCTTAGAGCTAAGGTAGAGGAGAAAAAGAATAATAGAGTGAACCCGATAGCTGATTCACAGGGAATACTAGAAAGAATGCCTTTGGGTCTTCTCAGCTAATGGACTCAAGAGAGAAGATAGATAAAGTATTCAAGAAAGACAACAGTTTTTGTTTTGTAGTGTTGATGGAGCATGGGAAAGTTCTAATTTACATATTGAATACTAAGTACTAAAGGAAGCATAGTAAGAACGGACTTATGTCATTCTAGCATTACTTCGATCTTTAGTTTTGTAATCATGGGAAAGTGAAACACTGAACCACAACTTTCTTGTCTGCTTAAATGAGCGCTTGTTTATATCAGTGATTTTTAATGTCCTAGGAGTATTTTGGGAACCTGTGGGGATGTTTTTAACTGTCAAAATGACTGGGGAAACTCAAGTCACAATTATTGGGTAGAAATCAGAAATGCCTAATGTCCTAAAATGGAAAAAAAGGGTCTTGCACAACAAAAAATTGTCCTGCATCCAGTATGAGTTTTGAATGTCTCACTGAACATTCATGTAGGCAAACAAAGCCTGTTTATAATTTTCTGAGCCTAGAAACTAACTCATTTTATGTGTATAACAAAGTATTTTCTGTATGATTTAAGAAATATAGTCACAAAATTTAACAGATGTTACAGTTTATAAGAATTAGTATGCGTATATTGGGAGAAAATTTTAATTTGCTTTCTTTGAGACTTTTCAAAGAGCTGTTAACCATCTAGGAAATGATGTTTCAACAGCAAGTTTCTTACAGATTTTGAGTTGCTAATGCTCTTATGTCAGTCTGCGTTTGTAGCAGAGGCAATCACAGTGATTTATGCAGAGCTTAAGGGTCTGGCGACTTTGTTGTGTTTCCTAGTGTAGTTGTACCCAAGAATCTACACTTTGGAATACATATTATTTTATTTTAAATTAATTTCTTGTCATTTTCCCTTTTATTACAGTGTGGAATTATACACACATGTTTGAAACGGTATGCAGGTTGGTTGTACTATCTTTGAATATCAATCTCATGATAGTAAAGGGGCTACTGTTAAATATTTGGTATAAAAAGAGGTGATTTTGGCTCTGACAGGACTGAGAACCACTGGATTAGATGATCAAAATTGCTTTCATTGTTGTTATCAACCTGTGTCCCTAAATAATCTGACTACAGCATGTTGCTTTCTAATCAATAGGTATCTAAATTTACGTGTCCTATTTTAGTGGGAAAAGGTAACTTCATGGAAAGGACCAAAAAAAAAAAAAATGATAAAGAAACGACCTAGATTAGGGTGTGGCGATAGAGCAGTTGAGGAGAGTCTAATGTCTCCTTTTCTTGAATTTCATCGATTTTAAAGTTACCATGATATGCTTACTTCTTGTTATTAATTGGGGTTTAAGATGATGTATGGTTTTAGAATATATGATTATTGAATATATAGCTAAGAAAACAAATATTTCTCAGTTTTTACATTTCTTGAGCATTTATCATCTTATTCACATGCTCACTAGTTTACAGCCTTCTAGATGTATAACTTCTAATCTGTAAAACTGTCACTACTGGTTTTAATACAATTATTGGAATAATCTATGGAACTTAAACTGCTCATATAAAATATTTTAATGCAAATTATTTTTTGGAATTATATAATAAATATCATTATGGATCGTTCGTATTAGAGAAGGTGATACTTTCTCATGCTTCATGTCTCTGTTTAAACATCACTTACTAAGAGAGGTCTTTTCTTCCCTAAGAGTCCTACTTGAATTAGTATTACTTTTTAAAAACTTTTTATATTGAATTAATTCTAGACTTACCCAGGAGTTGCATAGATAGAACAGATTTTTCAATTGCCTGTTCTCCTTATATTAACATTTTATGGCATATGGTACATTAACCATGGTACATTAATTAAAATAATTTAATATTGCTATGCTACCTACTAAACTATAGACTATATTTGAATTTCACCAATTTTTCTACTAATGTCTTTATTCTGTTTCAGTACACAAGCCAGGATTCCATATTGCATTTAGTTGTCATAACTCTTTAGTTGCTTTTGATCTGTAACAGTTGGCTTTTCTTTCATGACCTTGACATTTTAGAAGAGTACTGGTTATATTCTTGGTAGAATACATCTCTACTGGATTTCTCTGTATTCTCGTAATTAGATGGAGGTTATAGACATTGGGGAAGAATGACACAGAAATAAGATGACAAAGAAGCGAAATACCCTTCTCAGTGCATCATATCAGGAGATACATGATACCCATATGTCTTATTACGGGGAGTCGACTTTGATCAAGGTGGTTGGTGGCTACCTCATTCCTCCACTGTAAAGTTACTGTTTTTTAAATTAACAAGGTCTTGGGGCGAGGTACTTTAAGGCTATGCAAATATGCTTCTCCTTAATCTTTCACCTACTAATTTTAGCATTCTTCAGTGGATCCTGCCTGCAGTGATATTTACTGTGATATTGTGATGATTTTTAATTTCTCTTATTTCTTCTATATTAATTGGAATTGCTGTGAAGGAATAATTGTCCCTCTTTATGTTTATTTGTTCAATCATTTATTTATATCAGTTTGGACTCATAGCTACTTATTTTATTCTTTGGGTAAGAATCCAATACTATCATTATTTATATTTTTGCTTAAATTGTTCCAACTTTGGCTATTGCAAGCTTTCAGGTCAGCTCCCATACCCTTTTGACATCCTTCCACTTTCTTTCCTCTTTCCTTTAAGTATTTCTTTTGTTCAGGTATCACAAGATGCTCTAGGCTCATTTAGTATTTTTTCTGCCCAGCCATGATTTCAACCACTTCTTTAAGGAACCGTATTTTAGAGGGATATTCTTATCTACAAAACTATCAAAACTCGATGCTATTCAACAAGAATGTATTTTTATCAGTAGTCACTTCTCTTGGACTTGACAATTTTATTTTCTGCCATGAAAAAATGTTTGATTGTCTCTATCCTTACAGAAAATTTATGGATTGCTAAATGACCGCCTGCATCATTAAACATTTAGTAGTTTACACGTGTCTACTACTCCCCTTTTTGTAATTACTTTTGTTTCTCCACCTTTGTTACTTTTTGGAATTTTATTCACTCATTCAGTGAGCACCAATGTTCTAGGAACTGGAGCTATCAGAAATGCATGCCATTTGAACATCTCTTCTCTTTTACAACTCCCATTAAAATAAATGGCTTTCTTAAAAAGCAAAACCAAACTCTTTTTGGAAAGTACATATATGATTGTACCTTACAGCTGTCTTGAAAGTGCCAGAATTTGTGTGTCACAAAAGCCACTGAACTTGACCATAGAAAAGAATTCACTTGTTTATATCTGAAAAACAGAGCCAACATAGGAAGTGGTATTTAGTTTAAACTCTAAAGTAAACGTTATGTATTTTTAACTAAGTTTAAGACTCCCAGTGCTTTTCTGGATGTCCACATCTAAGACTGTCTTCCCCAGGTATGTCTGTGAGATGTTGGCCTGGGCATTACAGGATTTATAGCATTTGCCTGGAGACCCAGCTATGCTATTTTTAAGCTTTGTGACTTGAGATCACTTAGTTTTTTGATTCTCTATTTGCTTCCAAATGTGAGCCTAATTCATATACTACTAATTATGAAGATTAAGGAGACAAAATTCACAAAGATATTTCCTAGAGGAATAAGAATTCTTAACATTAGTAAAATCTCTGCTTGAATATATGTGTTTTAGGAAGTAGATTTAATAAGAAAGCTGTGGGAAAGTAGGTAAGAGCTTTTGGAACTTTTCAATTCATGACATGTGGTTGAGTCCATCTATACCCAAAGCTAATGCTGACATGCCTTTATAACCCAATTTCATTAGTTACAGCTTTGAATGAGGCTTTGTAATGAAAGAGCAGGAATCATATCTTATTACTTTTTAAAAAATCTGCAGTATCATTAATGTCTGGCTAATGATATTTTCTAAGCAAACATTTATTGAATAAAAGCTCTTTGCAAAAAATAATTTGTATTGATTCAACCATAGAGCGTATGTAGGGATGTGTATGTATACAGATGGGAGGAAGTAGGAATAAAGGGTGGTTCATGTCACCCCCCCCAAATTTCCAAATGAGGAAAAAAATGTTGAAACTTGACATGCCTGTAACAAATATAGGAGATTAGCAAATTGTGCAACCATTTTAGTTATGTCATGCTTATGGATGTTCTTATTCTACAAAATTGTGTTTTCTGTTTTATAGTTTTGGAGAAATTACTATTTGTATTTATTAAACATTTATATTCCAGGATTTAATGTATTCAGATTATTTAGTTGTTTAGAAGAATATATTGATAAGTATTACGAATAAATTGATGTCCATTTTTATATTTTGCTAATTGCCTGTGATTTCTACCATGAATTTCAAAGTGTTTCCTCATTAATCCGAGCAATCAAATTGTAGACTGAGCATTGAGAAAACAAGTAATGATTAGCTTATTATACCACAAAAGTAGTTTATTTTTACTTAATGAAAAGACCATCCACTTCTAGTTCATGCTGAGTCAATAAACAAATTAGAAAGGCAGAACTAAGCAAGTGGCAAAGTTGTTGAAACAAAGCCATGTGATTATAATTTTCTTTTAAATTTCTAAAGTGGTCATGGCTCATGATATGGGGATATTTTCTGGAAGGCAAATAAGTCTGTACTTTTAGAAAATCTGGCTTTGTAAACCAGTGTTCAGAGTGTGCTGAGGGGCTGGAGAAGGGTAGTGTTTAGATGGGGCTCTTGTAGTTCCATTTAGACCTCTTTCTCTTGGTTTGCTTAATATTTCATTAGAATAAAGCATTCTAGGGAGAAAGAGGTTTAAAACATTCTGTAAGTGTGCTTGTACTTAATCAATAGGGCTTCTGAATAGAAGATATTCAAGATTTTAAAAGAACCATTCAAGAGGGCTAAAACCACATTCTGTATGTCTCCTAAAAATAGCTCTACAAGGTACAAATAAAATGGCAAATAGAGATTAAGAAATTCTTTAATAAGCATGGAAGCTCACTGTTCAAGTGATGATCATGGATATTGCAGTGAGTAAAATGTGGTCATCTGCTTGTTATCTCTTAACCTCAAAAGATGTGGTATTTGTCAGTGATTTTTCTCATGGCCATATATTCAATACCTTTCTCAGCCTCAGTGTAGCCCAGTGATAAAATACAAAGATGTTCATGGGGTGAGACAGGGCTGATGCTGTTTTGGTATTATGAGAAGGACACAGTGTTAGGAAGCATGGTTGAGTACCAAATAACCATGCACTCTTGAGTCATTAGTTACCTGGTCTAAAATAGAGCATTGGACAGCATGATGTCTTAGCTTTCTCCTGGATCTAAATTTCTCTGGTTTCTAAATAATCAAGAATGAGGTTCCCAGTGATAGGTTTCCAATAACATTATGTAAAATATAACATCCATATCCAAATTGCTAGGCCTAATATGTACTTGTCTTTTAAGAATTTCACCAATGATTTTTTTCTGCAGATGATAAGCTAAAGTGATTTGGAATTGAGGAAGGGGAAAGGATATATTGGTGACTGCTGACCTCTGTCTGGACTCCCCTCAGATCCCCTGAGAGAAAAGAAAGTCCGAACGTCACCACTAAATGAGGCAAATAGCAGTGGAGAAGAGAACCAAAAGTCTCTGACATTTTCTAGTATTCAGGTCTCCTGGGGCCAAGTGGCATTAAACTCCTTTCCCTTGGTCAATTAGCTCAAAGACATGGCTGCATCACTCAACATTAGGATGCCTCCTGTCAATACCTCTCCCACTAGTTGTCTTTGCTTCTGTTCTGATAACTGGTTACCTTCAGGCCTATGAAGTCAACAGCAAGCTGCTGTCCCAGCCCACTGGCACCTCATTCTCTATAGTTCCCTGCACCCTGCCCATACTTTCATAAATAGTTTGTTTATTAAACTCTCCTTAAATTTCCCTATTTGAGTAGGTCATCTCTTCTGTTATTGGATAAAGTGAGATTGAATAAGAATGACTGTTACTCGGAGGGTCTAGATCCTTAAATGAGACACAGATTTGGGTAAGAATCACATCATGGGACTGGTATTACCAGGTGTAATGGGCTGAATAATAAACCCCAAAGATGTTTGGTACTATTCCCCAGAACCTGTGACTATGTTACCTTATGTGGTAAAAGAGACTTTTACCATATAAATTATATGTGATTAAGTTAATAATCTTGAGATGGGAAGATTATCTTGTCTAATCCAGGTGAGCCCAATGTAATCATGTGAGTGCTTGTAAGAGGAAAGCAGGGGTATCAGAGTATGAGGAGATGTGACAGTAGAAGCAGAAGACAGAATGATGCCATTGCAGGAAGTTGGGCATGAGCCAAGGAATACAGGTCAATCTCTAGAAGCTGTATTCTCCCCTAGAACCTATGGAAGGAATATTGACACATTAATTTTAGAACTTCTGACATCCAGAACTATAAAATAATAAATTTGTGTTGTTTTAAGCCGTTACATATGATAATTTGTTATAGCAGTAATAGGAGACAAATATACCAGCGACTAGGATCAACACTTGGTCGGTTGCTTGGTTGGTTATTCATTCATTCATTCATTCATTCATTCATTCACTTACATTAAAAAAAATCTTTAAATCACATACAGAAATGGAGAGAATAGTATAATAGTCTTTTCTGTTGAGATTTTAAAACTTCTAGGACCCCAATTTTTTCACCTGTAGTGAGTATTCATCTCCCCCCCCCAACCCCTAAGCATCTGAATCTCCTTCCTATATTTTGAAGAATTTAGCATCATGTTTTCTTGAGAGGGACAGAGCCTACCTCCTAGTATCAAAGCTGAAAGTCCCAGTTACTTGCCTTACAAACATTTCTTGCTGCTGGGCTATAGGCCTAAAACCTAGATTTTTCCAAGTAGATGCACTATGCCATTCTTTAGAATCAGTGACAGAAGCAAAGGAATAGCAGCAGTTGCAAATGGAGATCCTAGCCCAGCAGTGGCAGTGAAGGTAACTGCAGCAAGATTGAGCTTCTCAGTGACAGTAGTGGTTTACTCACTACACCAGTTCTGCTATATAGTTTGGAGTTTTATTGTTAGTTGTATAACTTCGAGCCTAATTTCCAGACTGAATGATTTTGCAAATTATCTGTGTCCTTCAATCAGCCACAGTTGATTTATTGGTTTATGGTGCTTGAAACTAAGAGCCTGGTTAATACACACTTTTCCATTCTGGCATCCTTATTGTGTCAGCTTTGACCTGAGGCAAACTTTCCTTTGACCTTACGATAGCTGTAGTTGTTGTAGGAATTACAGGCAGACACAGTAACCCTCAAGGGAGAAGAAATCACCTATACTAATCTTTCTCTCTTAGGAGTAAAGGCTCCCTTACCTTAAGCCTCTCAGCAGATTTTTTTTTCTCACCCCTCATAGACTAGAGTAGCGTCTGATACCAGTACATAATACTAATTGCTAGCCAGGTGAAGGAGACTGTGATGATTATCTTACAGCAGTGAAAATGCACATGGCTTTGTGAAAGACGGTGAGTCCCTGCACAAAATCAGAGCTTTGCTTAAAAAGAAGGGTGGCAAATGCACGTTGTATAATAAATCAACATTGTCAGCCACAAATAAATTTTCTATGAAGAATAAATAAGACGAAGTGTAAAGCTTGTTACACTGTACCTGGCATACCTGAAGCATTCACATGAAAGTTTCCAATACTTATAACAAAATTCCTTGGAAAGCTTTGCAGAATACATATAACTCAGGCTTCACCTCAGACCTACTGAAATAAAATATTTAGACGTGGGGCCTAGTTATCAATATTTTAAAAAACTTTTTCAAGAGCTTCCCAATATACTCATGGTTAAGAATCAGCAAAGAAGAATGATCGTAGCATTTTAAGTAAGAGGGAATAGTGTTTCTGGTGGAGCAGTGCCTTAGAATGAGTGAGAGACCAATTTTTAAATATTGTATTGTAGAGGGCAGGTGACAAAGGGAATCCAGAAAAAGTGACTCTATCATACCTCATCTTAAAAGTGAGAATTTTAGAGCTATTTGACCTGAGCTATTTTATCCAGGGGCCTTCTACCTAGGTGAAATTTCCTACTGCTTCTTTCTGTTATGTCATGGGTTAATGTTAAATGGTTGGCAAATATAAATGTCTAATCACTATGTTGTATACCTGAAACTAATTTAATATTGTACATCAACTATGACTAAAAAATAACTTAAAAAAAAGACTAAATGGTAAAAGATATCTGTCCTCAAAAAGAGCTGTCGAAAGCAGAGATAACAAAGATTTGAGTTTCTCTCAGGCTAAGCTGGTTGCCAGTAATCTGTGAAAGGTGGATTGTCTTTTGGTTCTATTGAGTTATTCAGCTCAGTGGTTTTTAACTTAACTGGCACCTTTTTAATTGGCTGACATTATTGTTTAGGATTTCACCTGAAGATATTTAGGGTGACTGGTGTGGGATACTGCAGCGCAATTGGAAAAAATGCATTTAACCTTGTTTGCTTTGGACATGGCTAACCTTGTACTTCCTGCTAATTATTAAATAAGTAAAAGTTAAAGAGGTGCTTAAAATTAGTCATGCGTTTAATGAAAAACACAATAAGATGAAAATGGATACAATGAAAAAAGCAATCACATCAAAGGATCTCAAGTTTGAAGAGCACATGCCCAAGTAGAGGGCAGCAAGTGCTTACACAGGGGCTTTGGAATATTTAAGGATATAAGCCAGGCTGTGTGTTAGTGGGTTGGAAGTTAACAGGAAATGCATAAAGCAACCCTGACCAATTCTATTAAGACATTTCACCAAATTAAAAATGAAGAAAGATAAAGTGATTGAGGAGTAAGAGGAAGCTTTTATTTTTCTTAAGATGTGAGAAACTTAGGGATGTTTAAAGGTTCCTGACAAGGATTCTTTAGAGAGGTACAAATGGCAGATGCAGAATTTCAAAGGAATTATTTATAGTATAAGTTCTAGAAATGGGCAGAGGAGCAAAGATAGAGTACATGTACAGGGATGAGTCTTAGCTGGGAGGAAGAGAACCTCTTCAGGTCACCGGGTACACATGCTCTTAGAGTTTCTGTTTTATGATGTGAAGCTGAGGGAGTTTTTATGTGGCAGTGTGTATTTTCTTCATATGGTGAGAGATCATTTGCTGGGACTAAAGGGGGAGGTAGGAAAAGGTGCAATTTCAGGACACTGAAGAGAGTTTGAAATATCCTTAGCATGATGGTGAAAATGTTACCTAAAGAAAGATGATCTAATTAAAGGCAGTGTTGGGGGCTCAGGTGAGTTGATGAACACGAATTTATAGTGACATCAATCTGCCCCATAAATCTGTTCTATAGTTTTATCTAGCAGTACTCAGGTTCCTGGGAGTAGGGAGTGAAAGAGATGTATTTGGTTTATGTAGGTATGGGTTTTCTCTAGACAGGTTTGAGGAAAGAAGAGGTCAAGGAGGAATGGTGGCATATAAGTAGGGTAATGAAGGGAGCGAAAAGTAAAGTTGGCAGAACAAGAAGAAGGAAGTGTTAATGTGACTTGAGGAGAGGTAGCTGTGTAGAGAGAAATGTGGAAGCTAGTTTCAGAGTGAAATACTTGAATCCATGACTTTGCAGGTGGTAACCAGATTCACGGTATACTCAAGGGAATGAGTGGCTGAGGTGTCACTAAGGATGATGTGATCAAGAAACCAAGTGGTCATGGTGTTATACCTTAAAGTCTTCCAGGATATATAAAAATTGGGATGAAAAAATGAGGAATGCAAGGTAAGACTAGCTAGCTGAAAGACTAACTGAAAACCTTTTAGTAAATGAGGGAAAAGGTCTAGGAGGTGGGTAGATAACAGCAGTGAGAAGGGCTGGAACATGTTATAGTTGAAAAATATGAGCCCAAAAGGAGCCCCTTTTAGTAAAAGTAATATTCTAGAAATGGAAATAAGGAACATGGATGATTCTGAATCATTGCTAGACCGCAAAGTACAAGGGATGCGTGAGAATAAGCAGCTTCCTCTTGATGATAGTGCAGGAGAAAAATACTGCCTTCGTGCAGTGTCAGGTTTTAGTTGAAATGAAGAGGTGGCATGTCCTTTTCCCTCCCCCTCATTATACTATCTGGGCAACCATATCCACTCCCATTGTTTCAATTATAATGTAATGATGATTCCCAATATTAGATCTCTAGCTCAGAACTCTTTTTGAGCTCTCTCCAGGCATGTATAATCTACAGCTTATTGAACATCTCCATTTGATGTCTCACAGGCATCTCAAACTCAACATTTCCAAAGCTGAACTCATTCCTGGCTTTTCTTTCCTTCACTATTCTATAACAATGCAAATACCATACCATCTATCTAGTTGCCTATATCTGAATCCACAGCAAAACCCTTGGCATCTCTTTCACCCTTACATCCAATCTTTCATCAAGCCTTGCCAGTTCTATTCTGAATATATTTAATCTCACTGCCACTACTTTTAATCTGGGACATTTTTTTTTTTCTGAATTACTTAAGCATCCTTTTCACTGGTCTCTGCATCTAGAGTTTTCTCAAATTCTTCTGCACACTACAGCCAGAGTGTTATTCCAAAAGACAAATTTGATCATGTTACTACATGATCTATTAGTAAAACTATTGATAGCTCCCCATTGTCCTTAAGGTAAAGTCTCAACCAGCGCTGTCCAATGGAAATATGAGAGCCACATATGTAATTTGAAATTTTTAGTGGCCACATTAAAAAATTAAATAAAAACAAAATTAATTTTAATATATTTTATCTAACCCAATATATCTAAAATCGTGCTATTCCGATACATAATTAATATCAAAAATTGAGATAATTTACATTTTTTTTGTACTAAGTCTTTGAAATCTAGTGTGTATTTTACATATGCAACTGATGTCAATTTGGACTAACCACATTTCAAGTATTCAATAGCCACAAGTGACTAAAAGCTGCCATCTTAGATAGTGCATGCCTATCCTCTTTAAGACACATATCAACTCTTTTCTTATCTGGCTCCTCAAATGGTTGCTTATTTACCATTTTTTCTTCTCATACTCTTTGTTCTAGTCACATCAAATTACAAGCTCTCTGAACTCTAGATTTCGTACTTGTGGTTCCCTGTCTGGAATACAATTACTCTACTTTATTATGGTATTTTGGCTTACGTTCCTGAGAAAATGAGTCTGAAGCAAAGGCTGATGAGCTACTCCTCTGCTAGAGAGCCTAACTTCAGGGAGCAGGAATGAGGAACAAGGAAGTGAAACGGAAGAGGAAGGAGAAAGAATCAAACAAAGATGTGAAATGGGGTCTCTTCAGGGAGACTGCTCATTCATGTTGGACAGTCATCTGAGAAGATAACTCTTTCCAGAACAGTCCGTAGCATTGGGGAGGAAGAGGGCTTTATCTACAATCCTTCCTTTTTCACTGGTCAAAGATTCACCTCCTGTGCTATTAAATCCTCCAGACTTCAGGTTGCCTGTATGTAATTACCAAGTGAGTTTTGAGGGATTAGCAGGGAAGCCTCAGTGTGGGAGCTGAGAGACATGCAGGGCTGAGGTGAGGTTGTTTGAGCTTTTGACTGCATTAAGTTGGCCAGAGCCTGCCAACAGTTGGCCATATCTGTGACAGCAAGAACAAAAGCTGGGTGAAGTTGAGAGAGTCTGAAATTGGGCATAAGATGTCTGACACATTGGGTAACCTCTACTTATTCCAGAGAGGTCAGCTCACTTGTCACTTCTTCGGGGAAGTGTTCCCTGATCCTAAAACAAAATTAGATCCTTCCAGTATGTTCTCAAGGTTTCCTACACTTAATTTTTCTGTTATAAAACTCATCATATTTTATTGTTATAGCTTGTAGTATTAATGATTTGTCTTTCCCACAAAACTGTAAGATCTGTGAGGTTAGGTTCATGACTATCTTTTACCATGAGATCCCCTCACCTCGCACCATTGCCTTCTGCCTTGCAGTGCTTCACACAGCTCTCTCTTTGATATAATGTAGGTGCTCAATAAATACTTGTAGCATGAATGAATAAACATTTGAGTTAGTAAAACATAAAATTTTGTGTTTTTCCAGAGCCTCTTTAGAAGTACTTTCAGAATATAAACTGATTATGAAACATTAGTTTGCCTTGTTAAGCCTTCCATGGCTGTCAGGCTCTAATCTGGAATAATGATGCAGGTAGAATGCTCACGCTGACCAAGAAACTCTGTGTCCCCTTAGGTTCACTTATTTTGCAAATTAGATTCGTCAGGTTAAAAGTTCAAATGAAAGCTCTTTTTATCATTGCTCTTTGGCACATTCTGATGAGAGCCATAGCTCCTGAGTTGTTGCTTCAGCATTCACATCTAATATAAAAGACATTGAAGGCGAAAAAGAAAGCTTGAAGTTCCAGAACAGCAGGTCTGTCAGGCAGCATTCTCAGCCCTGTCGTTAAGCTGTGTCTTCAATGAGAAAAGCTCCAACTATTGCATTGTGCTGGCGAGGAGAGCTGAGTAAAGCAGATGTCACAAAGGGAAGCAGCAAAGTTCATTCTGAACTTTTTCTGTGCCATCTTCAGCCAATTTATGTCATGGGGAAGTCATGCTGCCTGCTAATGCTATTCCCACCTGAGTACCCCATCGTTGAGCAATGTTCTTGATGCCAACTCACACATTCCAGCTAATTCCAAGTCTATTAAATATTCAGTATCTATCTAAGAACTAATTAAGCTAATAGAAGAAACAAAATAGAACTCCCTTTACCCAAGGAGCCATTCAACCAGAATTCTTATGATAAAGAAGAGATTGAAAACTGGGTATATAATATCGTATTTAAATGCATATAGAAGAGATTTAAATCTAAAATGGCATGAAATGATTCACCTTACCTTGAGGAAGACTGACAGAAGAAATCACTTGTTTAGATTGGTAGCCTTCATTTGCCCCGCAGAGGTATTGCATTTTATTGTTCTTTAGATATTTTGAATCCTAAAACAACAAGACAAATAAACACTTATTAAAAGTAATAATAATAAGGTATTGAATTCTAATGCTATGGAAAACTGGAAGATTATGAAGTGAGAGTCACTCACTGCCTCATGGATCAAAAGAGAGAAAACAGTACTCACAAAAATAAAGTGTAGACTATAGGACTCAATTTAAAGCAAGTTGTATCAACAAATGTTAAATTATTGAGTGGGAAAAGCTTTTCTTCTGGATCACTAAATCTGCAAAGTCTAAATACAAAGTACTGAGTAGATATGCCCTCTCAGAAACATTCGTTTAGCAGGAGCTCAATAAATATTATTGACCTATTTATTGGCTCGATGATCTTGTTTGTAAAAATAGTTTAAAAAGGAAATTCCTAGATAGTGAATTTCAGTTTTTAATGTGTTTTTATCTGAAATAGTTTTATGAGATCTTAAGACAGATTTGATAGTGGAACTTCCTGTTCGGGATGTTCTTATGGACTATAAGAACATAAAGAGTATAAAAAGATAATAAATCACATTTTAATATTGGTTGTCTCATCTCCTTTTGAGAGTGTTAAAGGAAAACCCCCCTTTTCTTCAGAAGGAAAAAAATCTATTTTATTTTTTACAACATAAGATATTCATTACAGAGTAAAAGTTTGGGATGCAAACACAACTTTGGGATTCAGAGGAGGCAGGTCATTGGCTTTGAGCCTCACATTTTGGTGAAGAGAACAGCTCTGATATTCTCTACCTGTTAAGGCTTGGGAAGCTTGCTTCTGTGCAGAAGATACAATGCTGAGTTTGTGAGAATATTAGCACATGTAAAAGTGCCTTTTCTGGACTCTGTTTAGCACATGGTTAGTATTTAATAATAATAAAGTCTAACTGTTAATGATTGCCATTGGCGATTGTTATTTTTTGGTGGTGGTGGTGGGGGGAAATAACCAAAATGTTCTGTCTTCTGTCATTAACTCCATGTGGCATTTGATAATTACAACTCTTCCATTTCCTTTGAACTAAGCAGATAGCAGGAATGGAACTGCATGGTTTATGAGTATAATCTAATGTGAACTTAACAGCAAATATAGGAGTAGTACTAATCTATATACTGCTTTGAGGTGAGAATGCTAAGGCTTAGAGAGGTAATGAATTTTATCCACAGTCACAGAGCAAGTAAATAGGAGAGCAGAGATAGACTCCAGAAAGTTTCTTTTTTCCTCCTTCTGTTTTTTTTTTTTTTTTTTTTAAATTCCACCAGTCACTTTAATTAAGTCTGAAAATTACAGGGCAAATATCACTGCATTCAGGTGACTCCAGAGAGTTTCAAATGTAGATTCCTGGGCTTTACCCCTGGAGATTCTGTTTTGGTTCTATGTCTTATGTTTAGTGCATTTTAAATAAGTTCTGCTGGGGAATTTTGAAATGGAGGTCACACAAAGCTGACTCAGAGTATGAAAACATTTATATCTAATTATCTGCTCATTTATTTAATTAAATATTATTGAGGTTCTACTATACAGTAAGCATATGGGGTATAAAATTTAAGAATAACCTAGGTATTTAAATAATCCTTTCTTGGTGTTCTTGGGCCTGTAATCGCCACAGTGAGAGAAACATTACCTTAAGCGAGCAATGTTCTGTTAGGACTCAGATTATTAATAGTAATATCAGTTGTAGCTGCCTGGTTCATATGTCTTTTTATATCATATCTGGAGAAATTTTTTAAAAATGATGACAACTAAGAGCTATGTTGAAATAACTTTACAAACAGGGTTCTGATGATTCACATAAATTTTTCCTTCTCAAGGCTCCATTGCATTCAGAATAATTCGATCAGACCACTTATTTAAATCTGGCTCGGACAATAATTGGTCGTATTTCGTTCTGGATTTCTCCCCTCACTTTGTCCAAATGCTGTTAATTGCACATTTGTTTTACACTAGCCTGTATAGGGATAAAACATTCTGAAGTTTTTAATGTCATTCTTTTTTTTTCTGTGTTTACTGAGAATTGTCTTCAAACATGATCATGATCCCGTGGGTTCTCAAGAACCTGCTACCAAATGTTTACTTAAGGGTGGTCTTTTTTGTTCTTCTTACCTCTGCTTTTTGAGCCAAATGCCTGCTGTATTCCCCTGGCATACTTCCCACACCTTCTTCTCTGCTGGGATGATTTGAAGAGTCAGGTCCACTTCATTTCGAAACCTCACAGACATCTTGCCACTCTCTGGGTTATTCAGTAAACATTCTCATGCCTGAAGGAGCTAAAGCCCAGAAGGTATGGGATATATCACTGCAATAAAATCTAACAGCTTTTAAAACATGTTTTTCCATTACCAGGAAAAATATAAGTGAGAATGTATAGATTTAAACTAATTTGTCATTTCAGGAAAAGTCTGTGTCGGTTCCAAGAGGAGCATTAAATTACCTTAAATTTTACTTTCTATTTTCTTATCCAGAGAGCTGTCATTGAGATTCATTGGTCCCTGGATCAATTTGTACATTTCTTTACTTTACATTTCCCCACTGCATCTTCTCGAATGGTCTCCATACCAAAGACACTCACAAATTTTATTGACTCACTGACTAACTTTTTGGAACATGACACAGGCTGATACATGCTTTACCAGCCACCTAGGGATTGTATACCACTGGTAGAAATTATTAACTTGCAGAAATCAATAGCTTGAGTGTGCCATAAGCACTTACTTTGAAGCACAAGTTTTATAGAAAGGAATTACATGAATTTACTTCAGATAGACAAACAATTTACTTTTCATTACTTTATTTTATAAATATTAACTTTATATTTCTCAATGCCATCTTTTTATCACTTTGAAACACACATTTTATGTACTGCTGACATAAAATTAGCTACATTCTCAGTCAACACCAACAAAGCACAACAAAGTTGAGACAGATCAGTAAGGTTTTCTGATTTCTTCTTCAAAATTCTTTACTGTGAAGAATGGGTGTAGTATAAAAAGGATGAAAGGTAAATGCCCTTCAGCTTTTCTTAAGGGATAAAAAGTTTTCTGTAAGCTATGGTCTGGGCAAATACATGATTCTAGGTAAGATTTTGGAATTAATGATTAAAGAACTGTTTGGTGACAGTCAGGAAAGGAAGCATTGATTCATAGAGGCTGATATGTATTTATTAAGTAAAAAATAATCAACTAATCAAATTTCCTTCTTTTGAGTTATTAAATCAGTAGGTCAGAGGAATGCAAAAAACAGTGTTTGGGGCTAAAGCAAGGTATTGGCCATTTCTTTAAAGATACCTTTGGGTAAAAATGCTTGAAGATTTAGCTGAGTGTTAATAATATTCTGTGAATGCTTGAAAAACTATACCAGAGATTATCATTTACTGCATCATTGTCATTAGGCAGTTTTCGTAGAAGCAGATATTAGGATTCTATTCTTGGCCATATTATATTCATTTTTTTTAATGGTTGACAGAGGCAATTCAGTAAAATATAGTTACAGTGATTAGGGTTCAGACTATCTGAGTTCAAATCCCATATCTATTGCTCATTAGAATATGACCTTGGTAAGTTACTGAATCTTTGTGAGTCAGAGTTTCCTCATCATTAAAATGGCAGTAGTAATAGTGTCTGCCTCAAGGAGTTCTTGTAACAATTAAGTGGGATAAATCATGTGAAACAGTTATTAAAGCACTAACACATGGTAAATGCTCAAAATGTTAGCTATTGTTATTAACTATTGGATATGAGTATAGAATTTCAAGTCATCAAACTTGTAAATAGAGTAAGCTGGAAGAAAGAGAATTGATGTTGCACGACAGGATCTTGACTGATGATGGATGACCACATTTTCACCTTTACACCCTCTCCTTAAATTCCAGTATCTATGTTATTCTAAGGCAACATTTGAAAAACTGAAGTATTATCAGGAATGCATTTAAGACCCTGAATACATATCCAAAATTTATTGATACAATAAAAGTTTTTTTTTTTTAAATAATCTCCAGTACATATAGTTCAGGGTTAATTATCATATTTGTAGCACATTGTTGAGCCTTTACACAAAAATATTCATGACCACCTGTGTAATCCCATTATGACGTTGCTTTTCTGAGCCTCTAAAGTACCTGGTTGGAGGTTGTTTTCATGAACACGCCCTTATAGTTTCAAAGTATATATTATAGTTTCTGGTCAAGATGGCAGAGTAGGAAAATGCTGTACTTGCTTCCTCTCATGGCCACATACAAATTACAACTAAGCTACAGAAAAGCCATCAATGAGAACTGCCTTAAATCTAGCTGAGCAGAAGTCCTACAACTAGGGACATAGAGAAGAGGCCACCTTGAGATGGTAGTGGGAGCAGAGATGCAAATTGGGCTGGTCTCACACACATGTGTGGTGGTTAAAAATGTGAAGGGCTATCTCAGCTGGAATCTCTGAGGATTGAGGGGATCCAGCCCCACACTAGGTTCCCCATCCCAGGGTTCTAGCACCAAGGATAGAATTCCCCACAGCTTCTAGCTGTGAAAACCAGAGCGAGATGGAGGGTGGTGTTAGTTGTAGACTTTCCTCATATGTGGTCTGAGCACAGACTTACAGACAGACTCACTTGATCTGAGCTCCAGCACTCGGACAGCAGCTCAAAAGCTACCAGAGACATACAAGGAAGAACTGAATTGTTCTTCAGGATGAGGGTTGAAGGGGTAGCTTTATCCCAGGCAAAAGTGCTGGCAGAAGTCATTCTTTCTTTGTTGAGCCCTCCCCTGCCTGATGTGCAGATGCAGGCAGCCACCATAGTAAGTCTCCATCAACTTGGCTAACGCTGGTCGCTCTGCTCTTCTGATTCCCTGAGACTCTGCCCCCACTAACTTGCGGGCCAACCCAAGATGCTTCCAGTTCAGGATTTTCTATACAAATGGTCTGTCTGGCTCATGCTGTAGACTTTCCTAAAAAGCTTTTTCAAAGGTTTGTAAAACCCAAATAAGCAGCATCTTGCCATGGCATGCTCTATACCTCTGCTGAGTGGCCCTAAGCCTGGCACTAGTAGTAACTGGCCTTGGTTCATGGATTGGCCTCTTAAGTCACCTCCAAGCTCAGCATGGATGGCAGTTATCTGTGAATTGCTTGGTGGCTCTTGCCAGGTGGCCCAGGCAGGGCACAGACTGAGGCTGGAGCCCCTCCCAGGAGGCCCTGGGCCCGGTATACCTGGTGGCTGGCTTCAGACTAAGCTGGAACACCACCAGGACTGTATCTAAGGATGACACACCCAAAGAGTAGACTCAGCAGGCATCAGAGCCATACTAAAGTGATTCTGCTCTGTAGGGTCAGTCTCTCATCATCCAGTCTTCACAACCAGTCAACTCAAGAGTCAGGCCCTCCCATTGACATACAAACAGCAACCAAGGCTCAGCTACAACAAGAGGACACACATAATACATATACAGGATGCACATGGAGCATCCAGTTCAGGTGGCCAGGGACACTGTACCATTGGGCCCTACAGGAGATCGACTATATAAGGACACTCTACTAAGACCGGGAGACATAGCAGCCCTACCTAATACATAGTAACAAACACAGGGAAGCAACTAAAATAGGAGGATAAAAAACATGTCTTAAATGAAAGAAAAGAACAGAGTTCCAGAAAAAGAACTCAACAAAGTGAAGATAAGCAATCTACCAGATGCAGAGATCAAAATGCTGGTTATAAGGATACTCAGTAAACTTAGGGGAAGAGTATATGAACTTAGTGAGAACTTTAACAAAAAGAAAACAGAAAAATGGAGATAGAAAACAAAAAAAGAACCAGTCAGAAATGAAGAATAATGAAAATGAAAAATGCATTAGATGGAAGCAAAAGTAGATTACATGAAGCAGAGGATTAAATCAGCGATTTAGAAGATAAGGTAGTAGAAACAATCAGAACAGCAACAAGAAAAAGAATCTAAAAAAATGATAGTTTAAGGGGCCTCTGGGATAGCATTGTTACCAACGTTCATATCAAAGGGGTACCAGAAAAAAAGAGAGAGAGCAAGGAATTGAAAACCTATTTGGAGAAATAATGATGGAAAACTTCCCAAACCCGGTGAAGAAAATAGATGTACATGCATAGAGTCTCAAACAAAAGGAACCCCAAAAGGCCCGCAACAAGATACATCATCATTAAAATGCCAAAGGTTAAAGACAAAGAATCTTAAAAACAGCAAGGGAAAAGCAGTTAGTTACCTACAAGAAAGCTCCCATAAGTCTATCAGGTGACTTCTCAACAGAAATTTTGCAGGTCAGAAGGGATTGGCAAGAAATATTCAAAGTAATGAAAAACAAGTATCTACAACCAAGGGTTTACCCAGCAAAACTATCATTTAGAATCAAAGAACAGGTAAAGAGCTTCCCAGACAAGACAGAGCTAAGAGTTCATCGACACCAAACCAGTGTTACAAGAAATGTTTTAAGAAAAAGAAGAAAAATAAATAATCAAAAATGTGAATAATAAAATGGAAATAATAACATATATCAACAATTACTTCATATGTAAAAGAAATGCTCCAATTAAAAGAAAGGATGGCTGAATGGATAAGGAAACAAAACCCTTACATATGCTGCCTACAAGAGACTCACTTCAGATTGAAAGACACACACAGACTGAAAATAGATGAAAAAAGGTATTTCATGAAAAATTAAAACAAAACAAGGCTGGGGTAGCAATATTTATACCAGATAAAATAGACTTTAAAGCAAAGGATATAACAAGAAAAAGAAGGACCCAGTAATCTTACTTCTTGGTATTTAGCCAAAGAAACCCAAAACACTACTTCAAAGGAACATGTGAATCTATATGTTCATCACAGTATTTTTACAATAGCCAAGATATGGAGGCAACCTGGGTGTCCATCAGTAGATTAATGGATAAAGAGGTGGTATGTATATACAATGGAATATTGCTTAGCCATAAAAAGAATGAAATCTTGCCATTTGCAACAATATGAGTGGACCTAGAGGATATTGTGCCGAGTGGAGTAAGTCATACAGAGAAAGACAAATACCATCTGATTTCATTTACATGTAGAATCTAAAGAAAAAAATAAACAAACTCATAGATACAGAGAACATTTTGATGGTTGCCAGATGAGAGGGGGATTGAAGGGCTGGGTGAAAAAGGGGAAGGGATTAAGAAGTACAAATTGGTAGTTACAAAATAATCATGAGGATGTAAAGTATAGCATAAGGAATATAGTCAATAATATTGTAATAACTATGTATGGTGTCAGGTGGGTATTAGATTTATCAGGATGATCACTTTGTAAATTGTATAGCTGTCTAATCACTGTTGTACATCTGAAACTAATATGATGTAAACCAACTGTAATTGAAAAGTTAAAAACATTATTTAAAAAAAAGTGTGTTATTACTGATTTTCCTGTCCAGGTGTTTCCCTAGCCTCTCCCTCCGCAGACACATTCAATTAACTTTTTATGATAGAAATTCAAGGTGAGACAGTCCATCTCAAATTGATGAAAACATGGAGTGGCTCTTGTTATAGTAATGAGTTCCCTGTTAATATGTTTGTTCAAGTTCAGACTAAGCGACCACCTTGATACTACAGAAGAGATTTGAAGTTAACTTGGGTTTGTAGAGCATATCACCTATCTCTTCTAATCATTTCAATCTAAAATATTCACTATAGGTAACCACAGAGTATCTTCTGTCTATTTTAACTCTGACATTTCACAACTTACGCTGGGGATAATTTGAAGGTATAGAGGGAAGAAATGTACATTTTGGGCTAAATGTTATTTTAATTTTACATGAACATTAGGTGTGGGAATCTCTGGCTTACAAACTTTTTACTATTTACCTAATTATTAAAGTATATAGATTTATCCATCAGTAATTAAAGAGTTGAGATTATTCTTTGCTGAATATAGTCATTTTTTCACGTTTTTAGAGCAATTTCATGAATTTTCCTTCCTAAGAGTTCTAATAATAATTGTGTTAATGATATCATACTTTACACTAACTTGATATTTTAACTTTTATACATTTATTTTCACATGCATTATCTTATTTAAAAATTCTCCCAGCTGATCATTTAGGCAGATAATAAAACAGACTTAGTGAGGTTAAATGAAGAAGTTTCATGGCTAGCAAGGGGCAGAGCTAGGAGCTGAATCCTCATTCTTTTTACCCATACTTTAATTCTTTTTTTTTTTTCTTTAAGTTAATGGTTTTTGATGTCAGCAATTTTATCAGTGAGAAAGGATTTTTCCCTTTGGTTGGGGAAAATTGCCTTTCCCTTTCACAGTGTCTTTTTGCTTTATTGTGGAGCATATTTGTAGAATAATGCCAGCTTTGAAATGTCATGTACATCAGATTCAGAAATCGTGCTCTACTTGAAGTGACATGATGTTTGCTGAAGAAAAAGATGCCACTGCTTGGGCTATGGAGGCCATGAGTTGAGTCAGACGAGATAGGCAGCATAGGGAGGCTGGTCAGACATGTGAGTCATGCCAGGCTTTCCAGGGATGAGTCCCTGATAACTTATACCTAAGAAACACTTTAGAAATAAAGGTACAGCAAGAAGGGTCATCAGTAGACATGGAGACTGGAATGAAGTATTGTATCTAGTACATCTGACAGCAGACTGTGTGATCTAATTATAGGGACTATCATTCAGAGGCGTATCTTGGGCTATTGCTATGCTCATGGCCAGTGGGACTCAGACAGTGCAGTGGGCATCAGAAGTTGAAGAAGAAAAGGTCAGAAAAGGACCAATGTTGAGATTTACAATAGTTGAGCCCCTCAGCTCAGAAATGAATCCCCAAGCATGTGAAGAGGTTTGGTGTGACAAGTGAGAGCTATGTGACATCAGCAGTAGGATTGGAAGAATGCAAGATCAGTGAGTTAGATGGGTCATTAGAGCTGACAAATAACAACTCAATTTATAAATGTGGATTTTTTAGATTTTCATTTTGTTTCTAGATTTTTATATGTGTTTAAAAATATTAATACTTTTAAATATTAAATAATGAAATATTTGGCCATTTTGTATTTTTCAAAAAACATCTGAGTTAAAGTTTAAATGGGAAAATATCAGGGCAAATGTAGATAACACAATGAAGCATATGCTTTTTTATAAAATTTTTCAGTTGTGAAGATAATACATGAAAATGGTAAGAGAATAAAAAAGGGACCTTTTTTGGTTACAAATAACCTCCAAATAAAAATCCTCCAAATTATGGCCAAGAAATAATAATTTACTATATAAAATAATAAAATACTCTAAAAATTTTCCTAAATTTATAGCTGAGCATGAAAAAATGAAAGAGAAATCCCTAGTTGCGAGAAGTGAAGAGGAAACTGAAAACCAGAGCAGAATGTTTGAGCCTGGGCTGCATCTGCTTTGGTGGGAAGGTCTGGAGAATTACAGTGTAGGGACAGGACAGAAGGCCTTGGGCCTGAAGGCAGAGTAGAACTGTGATCTCAGCTGAAATGTACTCAGGAAAATTACTAGAGATCTTTTCTTTGCCTGGCTTATGAGTGAAAAAAAAAAAAAGTCTCACCTGAAAAATCAAACCTTAGGACCATGTTTTGAACATTATTCTCTTCCTATAAATTGATTCTACCAACTTCACAAGGACATTAGAAAGGTAACTTTAATAAAGTATAAAGATATCTTAATCTTTTGACATCACTTTTCTATACAAATATGAATATATACACAGTATAAAAATAGAAAATAATGCTCTTTGACCAGTTTCAGTGTTCAAAAGCAACATTTGAAGATCTGTTAGATGCATAGTTCTTAAAATTTGGACTCCTAGGTCTCCTTGACAACAGGGGTATGTGTGCGTATATTTGTTCGGAGAAATAATATTCGAGCTATTTTTAGTACTTCAAAAATGGTTCTGTACTTAAAATCATTTATTCACCAGAGATAAAGTTGCATGGCCCATTAAATAGAACTTTAAAAATAATAAAATATATTAAAACATTGGTTTCATGGGAAAATACTTATTAAAATTTATACTTCAAATTCAAAAGCTTTTAAGTTATGAATTAGTTAACATCAAGAATCTTTAAAGGCAAACACAGGGCAAATCCTATTGTCTTTCTGTCATCGGTTAATAGCACACGCAGTCTCTGTGCAGTATAAAGGAAATCACTAGGTGATTCCTAGTTTGAAGAACTGCAAATATACAGAACTCTATAAAATGAGTAGTGAGTTGATGATAGAGTTACACCCATCATCCCTGGGAGCTCTAGTATTGTACTGTTCCCACACTGAAAGGTCTACCAATGAGCTGTCAGTCAGTGGTTGAGTCCATATAACTCCTGGGACCATCACCTGACAATAAAATCTGACTAGTGTCTGACATGCCCAGGGCTCTCTTACCTAGCTTATCTTCTGCTACTTTTTTGACAGCTCCAGAATGGAGTTTATTTCTTGCATTTAATGGATTTGTCATAAACCTTAATTGAATCTTCCAGATAAAAGAAATTTAGGACAACTTCAATAGTCTACCTTGTAGCTTTGCTAGATTTCTCAAGACCTGCATATCAACCCGGGCACTCAGAAGATAGGCTAGGATAATTGCAAATCATCCTTATCAGGCAGAAAGTATAAATCAGTTTTGGTCTCTTTAAAGGTTCAGACTTATGATTTTAGAAAGGAGAAGGATTGCAGTACAGTAATTTGTAGCTGGAGGATCAAATTCTCTAACCATTTTTTCCCTGAATGAATATCAGATAACATTTAATAATCAAACTTACTATTAGGACAATACCCCTTAGGCAAAAAGTGTATTTTGCAAATACAATGTAATTACTTTTTGAAATGACAACCATTTTTTAGAATATTTTTCAAAGTTAGAATAATCAAATATATGCATACTCAAGATACTATTTTATTAATCATGTCAAACTTTAAAATTGGGCAGGATAGTTGAGATATTAACAGTATTAACAGCTGTTAAAACACACTTAGGTTGTTTTATTGCTCAGGCTCAAGTGTCTGACCAAATATTTCCATGAACTGACAGGATTTTGGATTCATATGTTAGGATCTAAAATCATATCAAAGAGCACCTGCATCTGCAGACCAAATACAATTTATTATTTTTTCCCATGGTCAATATTTTTCCTATTAGGAGTAAGAAGAAAAATAAAACATTGGAGCTTTATAAAATGAACTATTTCTATAAAGTGCTTATTTAGTCGGTCTTAGAAATCTTGGATGTAATCAAGTCAGTTGTATATTTGACAGTTGTTTCTGAAGTCAAATAATGCACAACCAAGATTTCTGGGGAATGGGAAAGACACTTATAGAGCAATGCTAGTTTTCTAGCAAAAATAGAGATAATTGATATGGAAAATTGATACCTAAGGATATAGGGATATTTTGCTTTTATTTAAGACTTTCTGAATAGGCAATATCATTAGCACCCTTCTGCTTCTAAAACAGTTGTGCAAAACATTCAGTTTTGAGAACAACTTCTCCTGATGTTTTCTAAATCCATTTAACAAAGTTGCAGCATTTTTATATTGTTTTGAAATTAGACTCCTAACTCGGCAATTGAAGTATCTCATTTCTGTCCTTTAGTCATCTTGGCCACTAAGCTTTCACTTTTTATTTATGTTTTCCTATTCTCCTAGGAGCTACTGCAGTTATTTATAATTAAGGATTTTTGGAGATTTAAGAAAAGTGTGAATTAATAAGATTCATTTTTCTGCTTTCAAACATTCTTTGACTTCTTATTAGTCTCCAGTGGTAAGATAATAACATGGTATTGAAATTAT
>NW_011888791.1:11531661-11536993 GCF_000151845.1 Pteropus vampyrus | reverse complement strand
AGAGATAATTGATATGGAAAATTGATACCTAAGGATATAGGGATATTTTGCTTTTATTTAAGACTTTCTGAATAGGCAATATCATTAGCACCCTTCTGCTTCTAAAACAGTTGTGCAAAACATTCAGTTTTGAGAACAACTTCTCCTGATGTTTTCTAAATCCATTTAACAAAGTTGCAGCATTTTTATATTGTTTTGAAATTAGACTCCTAACTCGGCAATTGAAGTATCTCATTTCTGTCCTTTAGTCATCTTGGCCACTAAGCTTTCACTTTTTATTTATGTTTTCCTATTCTCCTAGGAGCTACTGCAGTTATTTATAATCAAGGATTTTTGGAGATTTAAGAAAAGTGTGAATTAATAAGATTCATTTTTCTGCTTTCAAACATTCTTTGACTTCTTATTAGTCTCCAGTGGTAAGATAATAACATGGTATTGAAATTATGTGTTCATATATTTCTTCTACTAGATTGCAACCTCCTCAAGAACAGGTGACATTTAAAAATATATATGTCTCAGCTATAGCATGGTGTCTGGTCCATAGAAAATGCTTAGTATTTGTTGACTATCTGAACAAATTGATGATGAAGAAGCAAGATTACTTAATGTTAGTATGTGCTTGGAACTACTTTTAATTATTATAGTTTTAGGGATTTGGCTAGGTCAGGTGAGCAGAAAAAATGGCTTATCTCTCATTTTTAGGTCCAGAATTATGAGAAAATTTCTAAATGGAATACACTCTAACACATTTTTAAACTTGAACGGTCTGAAAAGTTTGGGTAACAATCACATAATTAATTGTGAGCAATAATATTGAAAACGCAGATAAGTTTTTAATGTACCTACAGGATTATTTGGTCCCACTCATATGAGATATAATTATTAATATCATGTGCTAGATCAATAAGGATGATTTTGGATATAAGTAATAGGTAATCCTGACTCACATAGGGTTAGACAATAAGGAAATTTATTATTTCTCATAATTGGTAGTCCAGAGGCAAGATGGATCCGAGACATCAATAACATCAGGACCTTGTTTTCTTTAATCTTTTCATTCTCTTTTCCTCAACATTAATTTTATCTTACAATTGGTCTTAGGATAATGAGATGTTTGCTGGATTTCCAAGTACCAAATTCCAGACATGATAAACTGCATTTTTCTTTGGTTTCTTTTTTAAGAACTAGGAAACTTTCCCCAGGATTGCTCTAAAATATTTTCTTATGTTTCCTTTGCCAATTCCGGGTCTTGTGCTCATTCCTAAAGCAGTCAATGGCAATGACAGTGGGATTATCTTGATTGGCTTGGTTCAGTGGTTCTCAACCCTGGGTGCACTTCAACATCACGAAGAGATTTAAAAATTATCAGTGCTTGTGCCACACCAAGATTAAATGAATCAAAATCTTGAGGAGAGGGGATGTCTTAAGTATCGATATTTTTAAAAAGCTCTAAGCTGATTATAATGCATAGCAAGGGTCGAAAACTAGGGACTTAGATGCAAAGTCTGAGGGGAACTGGTATTGGTGATTACCAGTTACTTCTATACACAGAAAGAGACTTTTGACCTCCTTCAGGGGGCTTTGAACTGAGATGAGGAAACTGCTTACAGCATTTACTCTCACCCAGCTTCTCTTGTGAATATCAGTATATATGTACATGACAGCTGACCAGAGTTTGAATCTGTGAACTGTGAAGATGATTTGATTGATCAAGAATTAAATTCAGTTCTTTGCTTGTCTTAGCGAAGAATGTTAAATTGAAACAATCAGTCAAGAATATTCCCAAAAGATTTACTAAAAATGTCTACTATTTCCCTATTTGGTGTGTTTTAGAGGAGTATTTAGGTCAGATCTTCAGATAATCTCATTAGTCCCTCTTGTCAGTCATAGAAGTGTTCACTTTCAGCAGGAATGACTACCTTACACAGGCTTAGGTGTCAGAAACACCTGGGCAAAAGGGCTAATTTTATAAATTCCTAAGCCCCATTTTACTTATTTGTAAAACTGGGATAGTAACTTTTATATCAAAGAGTTATTTCAAAAGCTAAATTCACTTAGGAAAGAGAAACATGGGGGCACAGTAACAGCACAGTAAATGGGCTGATGATTATTTGATCTGCATTTGGAAGGCAATGACTAATCCATTGCTAATACTAACCCAAAGAACGTATTTATGTATTCTCTCTCTCAATGTTTTTCTCTCAGAACACTCCCCAAACTTCTATTATCTATGTCTCTACTTTTTTTTTTTCCCTTTTCCTGTGGCACTTTTGTCTATCTATAGGATTTCTTTTTATAGATGCAGTGTAAATTCAAATCATATTTAAATTATGAAATTCTCCCTTCACAACTGAATTTTGTTTACAAAATTGATTATTCAATTTGTTGAATTGTCTTTCCTCATTCTCTGGTTCCCTGATGAGACTTTTGTGGGCGATATATATATCTTTGATTAATTGGGCTTATAGCCAACACATCCATTTTGCTCATTTGTTTTTTCATTTAATGATTTATTACTTTTTGTCTGGATCAAGTATTTTCAGATTGTCTTGAATGTTTTTAGGATATATTCTAAGAGGGACCAATCTGAAAAAGAAATACTGCATTTTTATCAATATAAAAATGATGGCTGTAACAGTATGACAGTTTGGCGTTTCTGTATTTTTGGCAGAATATTGCCTAGAGGACTTTTCTTCTTTCCAACAACATCAACTATGTGAATGCTGAACGACTTTAGGTCCCTTGAACCCTCCATGCTCTCTCACTTCTAAACTTTCACAGGTTGTGTCCCTTTTCTTGACTAATTATCCCCATTATCCCCTATTCACCCTGCTATCTTCTAACTACATTTTCTCACCTTAGCTTGTTTCCTGGTCAGAAAGATTTTCCTGACCTCTTGCCTTGTCCAGAGATGAGGCTTACTTTCTAATGATTTCCGTAACACCTGGTACCACTGTATCACTATTACACTAAAAACAATTGCTTAACTGTCCTCTTCTCTGGACTCCATACTCAAAAAGACATCAGTGAGGCCCAGTGCATAACATAGTGCTGGGCACATTCCCACTTTGAATGAAAATTGTTCCCTCTAACAACCTCATACATATCAAAGACCTGTAGAATTAAAGATAGATGATTGTATATCTTCAGCATTTCTCTTTGTTTGTAGATTTATTTCCTTAAGATCCCCACAACAGTAAATGTTATTAAATTTTTTTCTACCTTATGATTTAAAACTTATATTTTTGTTTTGTTTAGTACACTGGTATGTTTTTGTCCTTGTTTCTGGAGGCATCTTCCCCCCCCACCTCTGATTAGTGGAATTATATTTCTTGCTTTTTCAGTACCTCTATCTTAATCCCAGCATGCTTTGAGGAGATTTATGTTTCCCTGCTGAATGATGTCTTTTGAACCTAATGCTAAGAGGTGCAATAACTTGATTTTGAGATTTCAAGTAGAGAGTTTTCATCCTGGACTTAGTAGTCTAACCTTAGAATGCTTTAGCCACTTTTTAATGCCTTGTCTTTTTTCTGTTTTTCTTGCCGAAGGCATACAAATTTTACAAATATATTGGGCCTTTCAGCAAAATCATCCAAGCAAGAATTCTCTGGGATATTCTTTAGATGTGATCATTCGGATTAATAAAATAGGATCTTCTCTTCTACCAACTTAAAAAAATACATTTTCTTATTACAGTTCTACTCTTGTTTTCCTTAAAACTGTATTACTAACTTTTTTAATTGACTTTTTTCTTAATGTATTTTCTGTTTTTAAAGTATCACTTCTCTCTGGCTTCTTTAATAGGACCTTTTTATATTCAAAATAATCATGTGATTACTGCCTCTTACGGTGTCAGAGCAGATAAGAAAAAGAAGCTAGAAAAAATAAATCAGCATTTAAAACAAATTATTTGGGTGGCAGAATTAAAAAAAACTGATGAATGTAGAAAATGCATTTGGAGATATTGATTTTTAGTAAAGTACCTGGTACACGACCTTATGAAATTTTATTTACTAAATTAATTAAATTGACTTAGTTAGAAATATTAAAAATTAGATTGAAAATTGGCCCAAGTATCATAAACCAGATAATAATATATATTACATATTGAAGTAAGTAGCTCATATTACAATTAATATCATAAACCAGATAATAATATATATTACATATTGAAGTAAGTAGCTCATATTACAATTAATAGCTCATAAACCAGATAATAATATATATTACATATTGAAGTAAGTAGCTCATATTACAATTAATTTTCATAGCTTTTTTTTAATGTTATAGAATTAGAAATAATCGATAAAAATTTCAGCTTATATATAATTGAATAACAGAAAATATCACTAAAACCTTGATTATGAAGTTTTTGTGGACAGTTAGAAGTATGGTTACAGAACAACAAAGCAAAAGTCAATTTGGAAAATGGAATCAAAATAGGATAAAATTTCAGCTATGACTACAAATAAGTTAAACGAAGTGTAAACAATATTTCAAGTGGTACAGGTTTCTTTTTTTAATGCTTCATCTCCTTCCTGTTATTCCAACTGATAACTCAGGTTGTTTGCATGACCTTCTTTTCTCTCCTCTCCTAGAAAAGCCTTCTACTGTGGGGCTTCAGAGAACACAGCTGAGATGATGACTTGCTCTCAGATCTGCAACACCAGGCCACAATTTGGCCTTATATCTTTTTCCACCAAAGAGTATTTTCTCTTTTAGTATTGTCTTCATATCAAACACAAAACTCTTAAAACTCCTTAATATTTACCTTATATTTCACATTTAGGGTTTCCTTTGCCCACCATAAATTAACCTATTTCTCTAAAATGTCCTATAGGACTGAAATCTTAAACTTATTTTTTATTTTTTTCTTCATTATTTCTCATATTCTTTCTTCTAATGGATCTTGTCACTACTTCCACAGTATTTTTCTCATCAGGGATATCCTCATTTTTATAGGACTTATCTCATTTGTGAATCTCTGTAATAGTTTTCAGGCAGTTTATTCTACCTCTGATTATCAGTGACCTTTGTAATTTCTCTTAACCCTTTGAGTTATATTATCCCTGTCTTCCAGACTGTATGATGAACACCCTCGTTTTGATCTAATTATTTTCAGCTGTTTATCTTCCCCCTAATTTTCTTTATTTACATATTTTTTATTTATTTAATTAACTTTGTTGGGATAACATTGGTTAATACAATTTTATAATTTTCAGGTGTCCATTATAATTTGACATCTATATATTCTATTGTGTGATTACCACCCTAAAGTACAGTTTCCTTCAGCTACCATATATTTGATCCCCTTTACCCACTTCATCGCCCC
>NW_011888791.1:11528649-11530892 GCF_000151845.1 Pteropus vampyrus | reverse complement strand
ATGGTTGTCTCTTTGCTGATGATTTCTTTTGCTGAGCAGGGGCATTTTAGTTTGATGTAGTCCCATTAATTTATTTTAGCTTTTACTTCCTTTGCTTTTAAGGTCAAATTTATAAAATCCTCTTTAAGTGCAAGATCCTTGAGTTTAGTTCCTATGTTTTCTTCTATGCATTTCATTGTTTCAGGTCTTATATTCAAGTCCTTAATCCATTTTGAGATAATTTTGGTGTGTGGTGATAGACAACAGTCTAGTTTCATTCTTTTGCAGGTGGCTTTCCAGTTTTCCCAGCAACGTTTATTGAAGAGGATTTCCTTTCTCCACTGTAAGTTTTTGGCTTTTCTGTCGAAAATTATTTGCCCATATAAATATGGATTTACTTCTGGATTCTTGATTCTGTTCCGCTGGTCTGGTGTGTCTTTTTTTCTGCCAATACCATGCCGTTTTCATTGCTGTCACTTTGTAGTATAATTAGAAGTTGGGCAGAGTGATGCCTCCAGCCTCATTCTTTTTTCTCAGGATGGCTTTGGCAATTCGGAGTCCTTTGTGCTTCCATACATATCTGATGATTTTTTGTTCTATTTCTTTAAGAAATGCCGATGGGATTTTGATTGGAGATTGCATTCAGTCTGTATAATGCTTTAGGTAATACGATCATTTTAACTATGTTGATTCTTCCAATCCAAGAACATGGAATGTCTTTGCATTTCTTTGTATCTTTTCGATTTCTTTTAATAAGGTCTTACAGTTTTCATTATATAGGTCTTTCACTTGTTTTGTTAAATTTATTCCTAGGTATTTTATTCTTTTTGTTGCAATTGCAAAAGGAATTATTTTTTCCACTTCTTTTTCTGACACTTCATTATTAGAATATAGGAATGCTATGGATTTTTGAACGTTGATTTTGTATCCAGAGACTTTACTGTATTTGCTTATTGTTTCTAGTAGTGTTCTTCTGGAGTCTTTAGGGTTTTCTATATATAGAATCATGTCATCCACTAATAGTGACAGTTCGATTTCTTCATTTCCTATTTGGATGCCTTTTATATCGTTATTTTGTCCGATTGCACTCGCTAGGACCTCCAATGTTATCTTGAATAACAGTGGTGATAGTGGACAGCCTTGCCTTGTTCCTGATCTTAGATGGAAGGTTTTTAGTTTTTCACCATTAAGCATAATGTTGGCTGAGGGTTTGTCATACATGGCCTTTATTATGTTAAGGTACTTTTTTTCTATACCGATTTTGTTAAGTGTTTTGATCATAAATGGGTGCTGTATCTTGTAGAAGGCTTTTTCTGCATCTTTTGATATGATCATTTGATTCTTATTTTTTAATTTGTTTATGTGGTATATCACATTAATCAATTTGCATAAGTTGAATCAGCCCTATGCCCCTGGGATTAAGCCCTCTTGATCGTGGTGTATAATTTTTTTAATATGTTGCTGTATTTGGTACACTAGTATCTTATTTAGGATTTTTGTGTCTCTGTTCATGAGAGATATTGGTCTATAGTTTTCTTTTTAGTGTTATCTTTACCAGGTTTTGGTATCAGAGTAATATTGACCTCATAAAATGAGTTGGAAAGTACTGTCTCCTCTTCGATTCTTTGGAAGAGCTTGAGGAGAATATGTATTAAATCTTCTTTAAATATTTGGTAGAATTCACTGGTGAATTCTGGTCCTGGACTTTTACTTTTTAGTAGGTTTTTGATGATAGTTTCAATGTCCATACTGCTGATCAGTCTATTTAGATTTTCCAGATCTTCTTGATTCAGTCTAGGAAGACTGTATTTTTCTAAGTACTGGTCTATTTCTTCTAGGTTATTAAATTTGGTGTTATATACTTTTTCACAGCATTCTTGTATGATCCTTTGTACTTCTGTGATGTCAGTCATCATTTTCCCTCTTTCATCCTTGATTTTGTTTATTTGTGTCTTTTCCTTTTTTTTTTCTTTAGTGAGTCTAACCAGGGCTTTGTCAATTTTATTAAACTCCTCAAAGAACCAGCTCTTTGTTGCATTTATATTTTCTAGTGTTTTTTTTTTCCGTTTTTAATTTAATTTATTTGTGCTCTAATTTTGATTATTTCTTTCCTTCTGCTGATTTTTGGTCTCGTTTGTTCTTCCTTTTCTAGTTTTTTTAAGATGAAGTGTTAGGTTGTTTATTTGAGCTTGTTCTTGTTTTTGGAGATAGGCCTGTAATGATATGAACTTTCCTCTTATGATCTCTTTTGCCGTGTCCCAAAA
>NW_011888791.1:11527198-11527914 GCF_000151845.1 Pteropus vampyrus | reverse complement strand
TTTGTTTATTTGTGTCTTTTCCTTTTTTTTTTCTTTAGTGAGTCTAACCAGGGCTTTGTCAATTTTATTAAACTTCTCAAAGAACTAGCTCTTTGTTGCATTTATATTTTCTAGTTTTGTTTTTCTTTTTCCGTTTTTAATTTAATTTATTTCTGCTCTAATTTTGATTATTTCTTTCCTTCTGCTGATTTTAGGTCTCGTTTGTTCTTCCTTTTCTAGTTTTTTAAGATGAAGTGTTAGGTTGTTTATTTGGGCTCGTTCTTGTTTTTGGAGATAGGCCTGTAATGATATGAACTTTCCTCTTATGATCTCTTTTGTCGTGTTCCAAAAGTTTTTATATTTTGTACTATCATTATCATTTGTTTCTATGTATCTCTTGATCTCTCTTTTTATTTCTTCTTGACCTAGTTATTCTTCAGTAGCATGTTGTTTAATCTTCATGTATTTGTGGTTCTTCCTGATTTCTGTTTGCAATTGATCTCTAATTTCAAAGCATTATGATCAGCAAATATGGTTGTTATGATTTTAACTCTTTTATATTTGTTGAGGCTATTTCTGTGTCCCAGTATGTGGTCGATTTTTGAGACTATTCATGTGCATTAGAAAAGAATGTATAAGCAACTGTTTTGGAATGGAAGGCTCTGTAAATGTCAATTATGTCCAGTTGGTCTAATGTGTCATTTAAGGATGTTATTTCCTTATTGATTTTCTGTTTG
>NW_011888791.1:11526769-11527148 GCF_000151845.1 Pteropus vampyrus | reverse complement strand
TCCCAAAACTTTTGATAGTTTGTACTGTCATTATCATTTGTTTCTATGTATCTCTTGATCTCTCTTTTTATTTCTTCTCTGACCTAGTTATTCTTTAGTAGCATGTTGTTTAATCTTCATGTATTTGTGGTTCTTCCTGATTTCTGTTTGCAGTTGATCTCTAATTTCAAAGCATTATGATCAGCGAATATGGTTGTTATGATTTTAACTCTTTTATATTTGTTGAGGCTATTTCTGTGTCCCAATATGTGGTCGATTTTTGAGACTATTCATGTGCACTAGAAAAGAATGTATAAGCAGCTGTTTTGGAATGGAAGGCTCTGTAAATGTCAATTATGTCCAGTTGGTCTAATGTGTCATTTAAGGATGTTATTTCCTT
>NW_011888791.1:11525265-11526719 GCF_000151845.1 Pteropus vampyrus | reverse complement strand
CTGTTTTGGAATGGAAGGCTCTGTAAATGTCAATTATGTCCAGTTGGTCTAATGTGTCATTTAAGGATGTTATTTCCTTATTGATTTTCTGTTTGGATGATCTGTTTATATCTGACAGTAGGGTATTTAGGTCCCCTACTGTGATAGTGTTTTGGTCTGTTTCTTCCTTTAGTTCTGTTAGTAATTGCTTTACATATTTCAGGGCTCCCTGATTAGGAGCATAGATATTAATAACTGTTATGTCTTCTTGGATTCCCTTTATCATTATGAAGTGTCCCTCAGTATCTTTCTTTATCTTTTTTATTTTGAAGTCTATTTTGTCTGATATTAGTACCGCTACTCCTGCTTTTCTCTGATGCCATTTGCTTGAGATATCATTTTCCACCCTTTCACTTTGAGTCTGTATTTGTGTTTAGAGCTGAGATGTGTTTCCTGGAGGCAGCATATGTGGGTTTTGTTTTTTGATCCATTCTGCAACTCTATGCCTTTTTATCAGTGAGTTCAATCCATTTACATTTACGATGATTATTGAAATATGAGGTCTTTTTATAGGCATTTCATCTTTTGCTTTCTGGTAGCTCGGTGTTTCCATTGCTTCCTTGTCCTTGTACTTCTGTTTTCTTTATTTTGGTTGGCTTTTGTGGGTTTTGCCTCTGTTCTTCTTGTTTTATGTTATATACTTTAGTTGAATCTTTGGTGTGTGGCTACCATTAGGTATATGAAAAAAGATAGTATATATATACTATCTTCTTGTCCGTTTTCTTCTGCATATGCCATATCTCCATTCCCCTTTGTGAATTTGGATCTTTGAATCCTCCTCTTTTCTGTCATTGTTATCTCAATTTGTCCTATGTATGCTGAATGTTCATTATAATTTTGTTTTAGCAATTCTCTTCTTATTATTTAAGCTTATAATGCCCTGTTCCTAATAAGGGTTGCACTCCTCTGCTTCTATTTGCCTGATAGCCACTTTACTCCTAATTATGTATTTTTTTTTGGTCAATTTGTTTTAGGTGAACTGACTCCTTTCAGAATTTCCTGTAGTGCAGGTCTTGTAGTGGAGAATTCACTCAATTTTTGTATGTATGGAGAGGTCTTAATTTCTCCTTCTGGATACATTATTCTAGGCTGGTAGTTCCTTCCATTTAATAGTTTAAATATTTGATTCCATTCTTTTCTGGTTTTTAAGGTCTGCACTGAGAAGTCCAAGGATAACCTAATAGGTTTTTCTTTATAAGTTACCATTCTTCTCCCTGGCTTCCCTGGGAATTCTATCTTTGTTGTTGATTTTTGATAACTTTAATACAATGTGTTTTGGTGAAGGCCTTTTTGGGTTGAGATAATTGGGTGTTGTGTTGACTTCTTGAATTCCAAGCTCCAACTCATTCGTTAGATTTGGGAAATTCTCATTCACTATTTGTCTGAAAACGCTTTCTGCTCCTTTTCCTTGCCTT
>NW_011888791.1:11507921-11525215 GCF_000151845.1 Pteropus vampyrus | reverse complement strand
ATTTTTTTTTGGTCAATTTGTTTTAGGTGAACTGACTCCTTTCAGAATTTCCTGTAGTGCAGGTCTTGTAGTGGAGAATTCACTCAATTTTTGTATGTATGGAGAGGTCTTAATTTCTCCTTCTGGATACATTATTCTAGGCTGGTAGTTCCTTCCATTTAATAGTTTAAATATTTGATTCCATTCTTTTCTGGTTTTTAAGGTCTGCACTGAGAAGTCCAAGGATAACCTAATAGGTTTTTCTTTATAAGTTACCATTCTTCTCCCTGGCTTCCCTGGGAATTCTATCTTTGTTGTTGATTTTTGATAACTTTAATACAATGTGTTTTGGTGAAGGCCTTTTTGGGTTGAGATAATTGGGTGTTGTGTTGACTTCTTGAATTCCAAGCTCCAACTCATTCGTTAGATTTGGGAAATTCTCATTCACTATTTGTCTGAAAACGCTTTCTGCTCCTTTTCCTTGCCTTCGATAATGCTCTTTATTCTTATGTTTCCTCTCCTGATGGTATCAGCTAGTTCTTGAATTTCTCTTTCATTATTTTTCATTCTTTGGTTTCTTTCTTCTTCCTTCTGATTTAATTCTAGATTTCTGTCTTTGATATCACTGATCCTTTTCTTCACTTGGTCGACTCTATTTCCTAAGCTTGCTTTTTCATTTTTCAACTCTTGCAGTGTGTTTTAAAACTGCAGAAGATCTATTTTGTTTTCTTTGAGGGTTTCAATCTCTTTATTCTGCTTGTCTAGCTTTTTTTTTTTTTTAATTCCTGAAATTGTTGATATGACTTGTTTCAGAACTCACTGAGCTTTTACAGAAGTACCATCCTGAATTCTCTGTCACTTAAGTTGCATATTTCTCTGTCTTTAAGCTCATTTTCTGGAGATTTTTTTCTTTCTTTCTGAGATGCCTTGTTACCTTGGTTATTCATGATGTTTAATGGACTCTTTCTCCACCTGGGCATTAATGGAAGTGTATTCTGCTGTTTTTCTAGAAAGAAGATTTATTATAAAAGTCTCTCTTTAGCCTATTGCAAAGAAGGCACTTTTCTTTTGGTTTCCAGTAGGTGGCCTCTAAGCCACTTGGATCCTTGCTTCATATAAAACCAAAATAATGTCTTTTTCATTTTCTCGTAATTATTTAATCATGCTCGCTACCCTCATTATCAGTCCCTGTCGTTGTCAGCAACAGGCTCAGCAGTGTTTGCTCAGATTCCCCTGGGGCTCCGTGGTGATCAGTCTCAGAAGTTTTGCGGGGAGGGGCCTTCTGGGTTGGGGGTTGGGGGCTATGGCTCTGCCTTGGTTTTGCAACTGCAGTTGGTAAAAATCAATTGTTGTTTTTCTGTTGTCCCGTTTCTCTGCCTTCTGCTCTGATTACTGGGCCCTGCCACTGGCCTTTGTGGGGAGCTCACAGCTTTCCCAGGCAGTGGTGTTCAGTGAACTTGTCACTCCTTCGTCCCTCCCCCTCCTCCTACAGGGAGATCCCACGGCCTCAAGAGGAAGCTTCTTTATTTGTCCTAGTCTACCGCCCAACACCTGGAGTTCTGACCTGTAGTTAGCTCTTATGCGTAGATCTCATGCTCAGATGTGCCGTTGTGCAGTTTGGGTGTTTTTTGTTGAGTTTTGATGTTCAGCTTATTGTTGTTTCAAGGAGAGAGATCTGAGGACGTCTCTCACTCTACCATGTTTCCCATAACCACCCCCATCTTATTTAAATGACCAAAATGTATTTGTGTGCGTGCATGTATGTACACATGTGTGTGTAAAAATTGCTGTCAGTTCTGTAACAGAGAAGTGATTTTGAGATACTTGTGGAAAGCAGAGTGAAAGTTTGAGGAATTTGTGAAAAGTATAATAAAGATAGGCTTGGACTGAAGAAGGTACCATTTAGCTTATGATTTATTAAAAAGAAAACCATAGGCCCAAAATGGCATCACTCATGCTAAGAACTGAGGATAGATAGCAAACCGAGATTTAACACCTGATCTACTTGCAGTTTCAACTGCTCCCAGAAATGTAATCTTAACCAACCTGTTTGGAATTTTCTGGTCAAGTATCAATAAAATAATCCATCCTGTGACCTCCTACCATTCCCCGAAGGTAGAAGAGACAATCTTCATGATAAAGACTTTGCTATTCTCTTCTCTTCTCTAAAAGGTATTGTCACAGGTGAAAAATAATATTTTCTTTTGTTCATAGCTCCTTTGCCCCACCCTTCTTCCTATAAAACTATTCTATCTGTACAATCTCTTTGAGTGCCCTTCTAGTTGTTAGGTGGGATGCTGCCCTATTCATGAATAGCCCAATAAAATCAATGAGATTTTCAAATTTATTCAGTTGATTTTTTTTTTTAATGGATTCAATTGAGGTAAAAGAACTAGGGAAAGTAATTGGGCTTCCTTCTATAGGAGAGTGCAGTGAACCACTAAAGTCAGACCAGCAAAGGCTGAGAACATGGAGTTGGGGAAGCAGGAAGGAAACCAAAGACCTTGGGGATTTTATCTGAGCCTAGCTCATGGTGGGGGGTAAGGAAGTGTTTACCCTAAAGCTTAGTTGGTGATGAAGTTGGGAATATAAGGCTAGAGTTACTGAGTGGGTGGGTGGTGATAAGGATGAATAAAGCAACTGTGAGAGGAGATTCTCCTACAGCTACCTTCAGTCTGCTATAGCAAACAATGGATTTTCTTTTTCAGTGAATCAAGTATAACTTGGATAATGTGGCCCCATTGAAGTTCAAGAGAGGCTAGAAAGCAAATGTATCACCTTTTCAGCCTCTGTAGTGATAGTAAGAAAGGGAATGTGGGTGAAACAATTGACGATGTCTGTCCCTATGGGAATCCAGACTAATAGCAATAACAGTGAACGAAATTGAGAAATTTGTCCAAAGACTGTCTCCTGTAAAAGTACTCATCTCAGAAAGAGTTAAAGATTAGAGTTCACCCAATACACATTTTAAAGAAATATGATAATTCTAATTATTACCAACATCTTCTCAAATGTATAGAAATAGTGGAAAAATAATGTTTTATGAAATCTAACAGCAGAAGATAACATACCAATATAATTTATTGATATAGATACAAATTTAAAAATATTCTTAATAAAATTAAAATAGAATTTAGCTGTATATATTTTTATTAAGATATAGTTGGCATAACACTGTATAACTTTAAGGTGTGCAAGGTGTTGGTTTGATACATTTCTATATTGCAATATGATTACTATAGTCGAGTTAGCTAACAATTATGTCACATTATATCCTTTTTGTTTTTTGAGTTGAGAATGGTTAAGATTTAGTCTCTTATCAATTTTAAAGTTTAGAATTAAGATGTATATTAAATAAATATAATGAGATGAAGTTTATATAGTGGTGTAATGTGATTCAATATTAGATTTCTACCAAAATTTTCTAAAGACAATGAAGTAGACTTGAATAAATGTGGGGAATGTAAAATGTCTAGAATAAATTTAACCTTTAGACATGGTTTTTAATATTCCCTTATGTGGAAATACTTAAGGAAAAGCAAATATTTGTTGAACATTTCCTTTGTACTAGAGACTTCACAGGCACAATATCACTTAATCCTCTTAAAGAGTCTCTAGAAGGGCATTATCATGTCTCCATTTTCACCTGAAGAAAAATGAAGCTTAGAGAGGTTTATTAACCTTTAGTAACCTCGGTCAGATCCTGGACTTTGTCCTCTTTAGCAATTACATGAACAAGTCTTCTCATTAATGTTTCATAGATGCTGACAGAGGATGTGCAATTTCTGGGTCAAAGATTAAAGACCTTATTACTCATGGCACATAAGCAATAGTATATTTGTATTGGTTCCCTTTCCATTGAGGTGTGTGGTGGTGGTGTTGGTGGTATTTGTGTTGGTGTTGGTTTTGGTGGTGCCAATGGTGATACATGAACTGCATAGTAGGTTTGAGTTGCAACTGAGGAAGAAAGAGCTTGAGGAATCTACCACTTTTATAGCAAGAGTAAGCAAATCTGCTCTTTGTCAGAGCTATGTAGGGGAGACACTGTTTCATCTTTCAGAGTTAACAACTGCATAACAACCCTGAGTAATAGGTTGGGTAAAGGAGTGATTAGGGCCTTGCAATCTTGGCATAGCCAGCAAGATGTGCCAAAAAGCAAGAGGTCCGAGGATGACTGTCTCTCCCAAGAGGTCCGAGGATGACTGTCTCTCACCTCAACTCTTATCTATCTTGTCTTTGACTAATATCTCAGTCTTGTGATAAAAATAATTTTTGTTTAAATATATTAATTTTTGAGTACAAAAGTCTTACCTTTATCTGATTTTTATCCTAATATTTGTATATATTGGTTTGTAAAGTCAGAAGACAATTTAAATATTTAGGAAAAAATGGCTTTAAAATTTTCCTGACATTTTTAGACTCAGTCCAAAAGAGACGTCTAAGCTTTGTCGATCGTCATATTGCTCATTTCAAAGAAAACAAAAAATTTTGAAGAAAACTATAAAACTAAGGTACGCAATGATATACAAATTCCAAACCAATATAGCACAATATTTAAGAATGAGGCATGTGATGGTATCAAGATTTAGCATAATTTACTTTCAGTAGGATAATATGTCATAAGCAGTACACACTCAGGCACCTTTCCTAATATGGTATCCAACAAGTTTTTTAGGTGGAAAGTCCTTCCTTTGGGTTCAAATCAATTACTGCATCTTTTCTATTTTATTTTTAAAAAACCCAACCCTATCTTCTTCCCTTTGAAAGAAGTATCAAATTAGCAACTCAGAGAACTAGTATAGCCAAGAAAAAAAAATGTTGTGGTTGTCAGAAAACTACACAAAATAAAATTGAGAGCTAAGATTTGGCTCATTGGAAGAGTTCTTAGAAACATAAATGTTTAGAATGACATTTCTCTTAGCTTTGTATGAGAAGCAGTAACATCTGTTGTGCTGTTGGGCCCAGAGCCAGTCATATGACTTATTTTTGTCTGCTCAAATAAGCCACTTTGCTGAGGCAGGAGTTTGTCTGCTTATCATTTCCACTCTGTGACTAGCATTAGTCCTTTTCCTAATCTTCACTCTCTAGTTGCTGGCTCTTGATAGCTTGGGTAACAACTATAATGTAATTTTTGTGTTGCTGTTTGCATTTAATAGGTATTAAATTAAATGTGCAATTGGCCGACTGGAGATAAAAGTATCATTGAGCTTTTGGCAAAAAAGCTAACACATATATTACATTCCAATGGGAAAATCATTAGCTTTAATAACTGGATATGAATTGTTGGCATTTATTATCCTTGTCAGTATGCTAATGCTCATTAGATTTTTAATGAGAGGATGGTAATAAAAACATGGCATAGAGTTAAAAATGGATATTAATTAGGGTATTAAAATGTCCTTATTTATGTAGTTGTGAAAAGAAAAGCTGGTAATTGAAGAAACACTTTGATAATAAAATCATGTCCTCATTTCATTTCTCTTCCCTCCTACCTCTATTATTAAAATATACAAATAGAGAAATAGAAAAAAGGTGAATATAAACAGTCAAGGGTGAATAAGACATGCCCCTTGTGACAGTCAGTTGATTTTATATATATATATATACACACACACACACACACACACACACACACACACACACACTTATATATATATAATATCCATATATGTATTATCCTGGCATATATATATCCATATATGTATGCCAGACAAATATAAATTTTAGCTATGGATAAACAGAACTATAAGATAGCACTATGTAATTTTATAAATGAGAAAACAGAGACTATAAGTGCTTCTCTCTTAAAATGCTGTATAGTATATGTTTAAGGTACTAAATAATAAATAACAAAGTTGCCTGGATATAAATCCTGGCTGCACTACTCACTGGCCATGTTACTTAAACTCTCTGAACTTTCACTTCCTTATCAGTAAAATGAGAATGGCTGTTAAGTGGGATAGTCCATGTTAATCATTTAGCGTATTTTTCAGAACAAAGTTATCTATTTATTTCTAATCAAGTAAACTAAGAATGGTGGCATATTTAAAAACACAGCTTCAACCTCTTTTCTATATCTTTCAACCTCTTTTGGCAAGTATGTTCATTGTGGCATATTTTGCTAAAGCCTGTGGAACCTGGGTGCCCACATTTCATGCATGTCTCTTCAGCGTTTTTTTACATAAATAAAACTCAACGACCTTTATCAAGTATCATCCCCCAGGGCTTGTGCCAGGTGAATGGAATACAAATATAAATGAGAAATAGCCTCTGCTTTCAAGGAGACAATTATAACTATTAACAAAATTAGTCTCAATTTTTTTCCACTTTTATTGAAAACTAGGATTTGTTTATTTAAATAAAATGTGTCTTTATTGGTCTCTATTTTATAGCTAAGCAGTAGATATGTAATTACATACTCTTACGTTTTCTATGACTCAGTGTCATTTCTCTCTTTACAGTGGCACATTTCAAAAAGGCAAATGTACAAATAAAACTAACATGTTATTATTCACAATAGAATGATGAATGGGGAAATACTTTTAATAATAGTTTATTTTTTAGAGCAGAAAAATTTTCACAGCAACATTGAATAAAAGGTATAGAGATTTTCCATATACCCCTTGTCCTCACACATGCATAACCTCCCCCGTTATGAAAAGCCCCACCACAGTGGCAAATTTATTACAACTGATGAACCTATACTGACACATCACTATTATATGAGCATCACCCAGAGTCTATAGTTTACCTTTGTGTTCACTGTTGGTGTCGTACATTCTATGGGTTTGGACAAATATATAATGACACATATCCACTATGATAGTATTATACAGAGTAGTTTCAGTGCCCTAAAAATCCTGTCTGCTATGTCCTCTTTCATCCCTCCCCCAATTCCTGGAAACCACTGATCTTTTTACTGTCTTATAGTTTTGCCTATTGTAGAATGTCATATAGTTGGGATCAGACAGGTTGTCACCTTTTCAGATTGGCTCCTTTCACTTAGTAATATGCATTTAAGGTTCCTCAATGTCTTTTCATGGTTTTACAGCTCATTTCTTTTATCTCTGAATAATATTCCATTGTCTGGCTGTACTTTGGTTTATTTATGCATTCATCTATAAAGGACATCTTTGTTGCTTTTAAGTTTTGGCAATTATAAATAAAGCTGCTATAAATTGTACAGGCTTTTGTGAGCACATAAGTTTACAGCTCCTTTGGGTAAATACCAAGGAGCGTGGTTGCTGTATGGTATGTAAGAATATGTTTAGTTTTGTAAGAAACTGCTAAATTGTCTTCCAAAGTGGCTGTACCATTTGCATTCCCACTAGCAGTGAATGAAAGTTTCTGTTGCTCTACGTTCTTAAAAGCATTTGTTATCAGTGTTCTGGATTTTGGCCATTTTGATAGGTGTGTAGTGATATCTCATTGTTTTCATTGCATTTCCCTGGTGACATATAATGTGGAACATCTTTTCATATACTTATTTGCCATCTATGTATCTGTTTGATGAGAATAAATGGAGAAATTCTGAATGTTTATATAGTATGCTTTTGTTAACAAGTTTAGTTTAAGCTAGGTTTTAGTTATAGCATACATACAGATTGGTAACACAGAATGCCCAGCTGCTCATGGTATCAGTTGCTTAAGGCCAGATTCTAGAGTCAGGCATACCTAGGATTAAATCTGGCTCTTCCACTTATTTACAGTTGGATAATGGGCAAATTTTCTAATTCGGCAGCCTTCAATTCCTTTTTTAAATAAATTAAAAAAAATTTTCAATTACAATTGATATACAATATTATATTAGTTTCAAGTGTACAACATAGTGTGGTAGCCCTCAGTTTCTGCATCTGTAAATGGTGTAACAATGCCTTACAAAGTACGTGTGAGAATTTGCTAAGATTATGTATGAAAAGTGCTTAGAACAGTCACTAGTATACATGCTTTAAAAGTTCATTCAAAAATAAAATTATTCTTTTTTTGCATTAAAAAAAATGTGACAAAGTTTCAATGATTGAAGAGTTCTTCTTAGAAATAATTTATCTTTAATTCCCCATCTTTAAGACCAATTTAGAGAACATCAAAGAATATGACATAATAGTATGAGACATAGAAATATTTATCGAGAATGTAATATCGAATGATCTTTATTTCTAACCCACAATTTACACTGCATGATTTTTAAGTTGCGTAGACATATTAACAAATAATATTTGAAATCTTGGAAAACAAATGTATGAAATCTTTATAGAAGCATATGGTGCTGGGTCAAAGGGGTTAGTATTTCAGTGAATCCTAACATGATATTTATTAAAGAGAACGATTAAACAAGATATATAGGTGTTTCTTTCTATGCACTAAGAACTGTTGAAAGTTTTCAATGTGTTGTTTCAACAGGATTGACTACTTTAAAATCTAAATTGACTTTTTCAATATCATTTACAGAGCCCCTCGCTCAATTCTAACCATATTAGCTATTGCCATGGCCAATCTTCACTTATCCTCACCCCATATATCTGTGAAACTTCCCATTTAATCTTTTGAGATAATTCCTGGAAGCCTTAGCTAATATATTCTTCTCATCACTCTTGATAGAAATTAGTATAAGGTGTCATTTGCATCTTGTATATGCCCTTATTTTAGTAGTAATAATTATAGCTACTAGGGTATTGCAGACTTACTATGTGCCAGGTATTGCATTCAGGATTTCATATATTTTCTCATTGTTACTTGAGAGAACCCTTTAAGAACAACTTGAAGTCAAGGCTAGACATCCATTTTGGATAGGTTTAATTTTATAAAGAGCATTGACCTTTTCTTCAAGGTATAGAAAGAATACTTGAGCCAAATCTGTATACAGTACTTCTTCAGGTATAGGAAAACCATTGTGGGTATATAACTTACATAAATAGGAATAAAGTATAGTCCCTGGCCATGAAGAACTGACATTCTAGGAAGACATATAGACAAACTCGGTCGAAGTGTGGAAATTACCATTTTGGTAGATCAAGACTGATCAAATATTTTTATATAATTTGACTTCACATTATGTAATATAATAATTCAGGATGCAAAAGCATCTCAATGTTTGCTTTAGGAACTTAATGAAAATAAGAGAAATGCTTCTATAGTACATAATGCAATTGTCAATTTTACAAGTACATGTGATTTTAGCACAAGCAAAGATTTATTTAGTATTATGATAAATATTATTTACTTTAAGAAAGGAATATAAAGTTTTGAAACCATAGTGTTTAGATTAATAAAGGTAGAAAATAGATTGAAAGAAGTATTGACATGTCAAACGTTTGTTATAAAAGAAATGTATGTTTAAATTGTTATTTGCTTTTATATTTGTTCCTAATACGTACATATTGAATGTTAGTGAATTCCATAGGAAAGTCATTTTCAAAGGCTACTAATTTACACACACATAAATTTTACACACATATGTATATATAAAGTTTTAAAATTTAAGGGAGTAATAACTATAAGAATTTCTGATCTCTTATTGGTAAAAAAGTTAGTTAAACATTCAAAGTAATCTGTTTTGACTAATGCATTTATAAGCATATTATTTCACATATCATCAAGTCTTTAGCTTTATTAAATATACTTAAGGATAATATTTAAATATGAAGACAATGGTAAGAAGTGAAATGAATTGCTGTCTTTCTAAAACAATTGAAACAAAACTCCACCAGGCCAATAGCAGAATATTTATGTGTAACAATGAATGTCGATAAAACAGGAAGAAACAAGTAGAATGTCTGGAGATTAAAATGTTACAAAAATAGTAATATTCTAAGCTTTTTAAAATTGCATCGATACTGAGAATATATTATATAATAGATGAGATTCTGCTCATAAGGCTAGAAACCATATCTCTGTTTTGATGTTATATCCCTAGTGCCTAGTACAGGTTTATTAACAAAGGTTTTCAGCCCAGAAGTTATGGCATGAATAAAATAACAGATGAACTATATCAAAACACAGACTTTTAAATCTAATGATTAATCTTTTCAAAAATTAGAAAAATTTTGCAGGCATGAAGGCATTTGTTATATTCATGGAAACAAGTCAGTGAAGATGAAAATTCTTGTTACAGGAAGGAATAAAAAAAGAAACAGGAGTCTCAGATATTAAATGCTCAATTTACTTATTCCAATGCACATTAATGAATATGATCAGATTCCTGTTAATGGTTGTACATTTTATTAGATGATTAAAAAGTTGATAAACAGGTCTTTAATCTCTTGTGTTCATGGAATATGCTAAGTAAATAACATTTGAGGGAAAAAGCAGGCAACTTTTTAGGTTTTAACTATAGCAGACTAAACAGACTTGCAGAGAGAGGTAGAGGTATAGTCTCAAAGAAATGAGAGTAGAAAGAATTTGGCTTCACTTCATCTTTCTTTTGATTAACTTTGCAATCTTGGGCCAGTGGCTTAAAACCTAAAACCTCTCAGCTGCATACTTTTTCAACTTAATCCAAAAGTTGCAAAGATAAATGTAACATATAATTTTACATTAAATTTACCACAAAAAGAGTAATTCTTTACCAAATTAGGTGCCGATAAAAGAGTCAGATTCAAAGATTCAAAGTTGGTTGAGAAAGTGCCTAAAAAGTGGTAAATTTCCAGGTATGCGTTGTACCAAATTATAATAGTTTCCTAGACCAGAAGGTCTCAGTTGCAGTGACTCTGGGAACTCACTAGGGGGCCACTGAGAAAAGACAAACAGCAAAGAAGGTTTATTATAAACCAGCTCTGGGGCTAACCCTTCCAGGAGTTGCCATCAATTGGAATCTCAAGGTTAAGTTTGGCACAATATAGAGGAGACGTGGTTTTGAACCAGGCTGTTGTCAGTATGAAAAGGTTGAGGCCACAAGTTTCTTAACCTAGGGCAGAAGTCTATACCATGATTCCAGAGATTTCCAGCCATTTCTCAAAAATATAGAAATCATGGAGAGTAAGGGCAGCTGGCAAGATCCAGGTGTAGGGCGTCAGGGACCCAGCCAAATGTGGGTAAAATATGTTTACCCGCCCTAGTGATATTGGGCTTGGTCACATGATTCACCTTGGCCGAAGAAATGTTAGCAGAAATGATAAAGGCAGAGGCTATAAAAATTCTTGTCCCATTTTGTACTTTATTGATCCCTCATAAGATCTTCAAGTAGTGCTGGATAATCAGCCCGGACCTCAAATTGGATATATGTAGAGCAGATCTGAGACAGCCCACAGCCTGGGGCCAAGGTTAGCTGACCAACAGCATGAGCAGAGCTGCCCAGCCAGCCAAGCCCAGCCCAAGTCACTGGAACCACAGTTGTCCTTCAGACCTGTGAATGTGGGAATATATCCCTGTGGTTGTAAGCCATTGAATATTAAATTGCCTTTTTTTTTGTTTTTTATTTTTTGCAGCATGTTATTGCAGTTACCAGTGTGAGTGTATGTAATTTCCTCTCAAAATCTTTAACATTATCCTTGATCGTTAACACGTATTAATACAAATTTTTTCAGCAATAATTTTTCATTGTCACTTGTTCAATCTATGGTTTTATTCTTAAGAGTTCTCAGTCCAGTTCACCTGGCAGAAACACCAGGGAAAAAGGTTTTCACTTAACTGCCCTTTAGCTAGTCCTTTTGCTGTTTCTAAAAGATTTCATGAAAACACAAGTGCATTTATTCACTAATAAATCCCAGATGTGATCAGCTTGTGTACTTGCTTTTTGGAGAAAAGGATCAGTTAGCCCACTTGTTTTGGTAAAAACACCTAAGAAATTTGTTTCCTTCAAGAACATCTGCCAAACGATCTTTCTTCCAAATAATTTATACCCAGAAGATATTTTCACATTTTTATACCATTATAAGAAGCCAATTATAGTCTGTAGGAAAGGGTAGTAACTAGAACTGTTTAGTATGATCCGTAAGGCCTATCCAATATGTGGACCTTCGATACATAGCTGAACTTAAAATCACTGTTTAATATTGCTGATTTTTTTTTTCTAGTTCGCGTGTTTTACCACTACTGATTCTGCATAAGAAAACTGTAAAATAAGAATAATTTCTTTATGGGGGTGAGGAAAGCTAAATTTTAAGTGATTTGGTGATTCTATTTCTGTAAATTAAATGTCTACTCATAATAGAATTGTAAATATCTTTTAATTTTAAGGTAGTTAAATGTACTAGTTTTTTTTTTTATATTAATGCAGTGAACTTTTTTCCTAATTCCCAGTGTACATCATGACTAAGTTCCATTGTAATTTATGTATTTAATCCTTGCTATATCTAGTTTGTATTTTTCTAAAGCAAAATTTAAAAAAAATTTTAACTAATATTTGTAATCAAATGACTCTTTCTCTTTACTATTAAGAAAATATAACTTAATCAGTAAGGCAAAACATTAAATATCCCACAGAAAAATATAATGATTAAAAAATAAAACATTTAGTGAGACCCTACTATGTATTATGTATTTTTCTAAGGGTTTTACTTGTATTAACTCAATGATCCCTCACAGTATTAGATAGATACTATTATTACCCATGTTTTATAGATAAGAAAAATAGGTACAGAAAATGTAATTAACTTTCCAATGTTACACAGAGAGTAATGAAAGCAAGATTCCAACCCAGGCAATCAGGCTTTGGAGCTTGGATTCTAACCATTTATATTTGTAAGTTACTATTGTTATAACTCTAAAGATTGAGCTAATTTTGATGCTTATTGGTCATAATTTCCCTTTCAAGCCACTAAAACTACTAAAATTTAACTTTAATAACTGGAAAAAATTATTTTACTACATAGTAAAAAGGCAGAGTATTGGCAGATGGTAAAATATTATACCAGAGGTTAGGAACTCAAATCTTAAGATGCTTAGGACTTTGAATCTAATTAATTTTTTCCAGTACTCTTTGGGAAGAAGTGATAAGAAAAATAGCAAGTATTTATTTTTTAATATTTGGGGTAAAGTATTTTAAAATTGGGCACTTTTCTATATTTTAATAATTTTATAATGGGCTACCAAAAACTTTTAAATTTGATAAATGATAGTTGAAACAAGTAGATGATCAGGTTACAATATCAAAATTAGAAAAAATATTTCTGCAGGCAGTGACCATATGTTCTATGTAATTCCATAACAACATGGAAATAAATATTGCTTGCATACTTGGTTGACCAAGCATTTGCTTTGGGAATATTCAACATAAACTCCTTTATCTCCATGACTGCCTTTGGAAATAGATCTGTTTTATTAAATGTGGTAGTTAATGCTATTTTGGAAGCAAGTACCTCAATGCATTAAGTCCTTTATTGGAAATATACATTCTTAAGAAACATAATCTATATTATAAAAGATAATATAAATTCAAGTGGAAATAATGATGGAACTTATTAGTTGCCACTTTAGAGCTCCAAAATTCTGCAGAGCAAAATAACAGGATCAGAGAAGTCTATTTATAATCAGGGTTTGATTTGAAATAAAATTGGACATTTCGAATAAGGCAAAATTCCGTCAGGGGTTAAGTACAAGTATAATTATCCTTTCTCAGAATATTAGATACTTTATATTAATTTACAGTGAATAAAATTACACACTGGATGCTGAAGGGTAATCAAGAACCTATTAAAAAATAGGTGAATAAATTAATAGAATGTTGAATAATAATATATGTCTAATTATAGATGACCAGCCATCCAGTTTGCTTGGGTTAGAAGTGAGGGCTTTCCTGGGATGTGAGACTTTCAGTGTGTGCTATAATGCATAGTAGTCATGGAAAAATCTCTCTAAAAAGTCAAATGTATCGTATCAGTTCCCATCCCCATCCTTTTTTCCCCTTCTCTGTTGATTGTGTGAAATAGAGGGAATACGTTTTTAATGTATTTTCTTTCTTTCTTTTTTTTAAGTTTACTGGGGTAACTTTGGTTAATACGATTATATAATTTTCAAGTGTACATTATCATTTGACATCTGTGTATTCTATTGTGTTTACCACCTAAAGTCCAGTTTCCTTCAGTTACCATATATTTGATCTCCTTTACCCACTTCACCCGGCCCCTAAATCTTATATTTGACCCCTTTTACCCCGTCTATCAGCCCCTCCTCCCCCACCCCACTAGTAACCACTTGCCTATAGTCCTCTGGTAACCACTAGCCTATATAGTCCATGTCTATGAGTCTCTGTTTGTTTGTCCTGCTCATTTGTTGCTTTTAGGTTTATATCCCATGTATAAGTGATATCATGTGATCTTCAACTTTTTCTGTCTGGCTTATTTCGCTTAGCATGATTATCTCGAGGTCCATCCATGTTGTTGCAAATGGCAGTATTTCATCTCTTCTTATGGCTGAGTAACATTCCATTGTATAGATGTAGCACAGCTTCTTTAGCCAGTCATCTATCGTAGGACACTTTGGTTGCTTCCATGTCCTAGCCACTGTGAATAGTGCTGCTATGAACATTGGTGGGCAAATATCTTTTTGGATATGGGTTTTCAAGTCTTTGGGGTAAATACCCAGTAGAGGGATAGCTGGCTCATATGGTAGATCAATTCTCAGTTTTTTCAGGAACCTCCATACTGTTTTCCATAGTGGCTATACCAATTTGCAGTCCCACCAGTAGTATATGAGGGTTCCTTTTCCTCTGCATCCTCTCCAACATTTGTTATTACTTGTCCTGTTGATGATAGCTATTCTAACAGATGTGAGATGGTATCTCATTGTGGTTTTGATTTGCATTTCCCTAATAGCTAGCGATGTTGAGCATCTTTTCAAATATTTGTTGGCCATTTGTATGTCCTCTAGGGAGAAGTGTCTGTTCAGGTCCTGCCCATATTATGATTGGATTGTTTGATTTTTGATGTTATTGAGTCGTATATGTTCTTTGTATATTTTGGATATTAGGCCCTTATTGGAAGTGTTGCTTGCAAATTTATTTTCCCATTCAGATGGTTGTCTCTTTACCTTGTTGATAATTTCTTTTGCTGAGCAGAAGCTTTTTAGTTTGATGTAGTCCCATTCATTTATTTCTGCTTTTATTTGCCTTGCTTTTGAGATCAAATTCATAAAATTCTCTTTAAGTGCAAGGTCCTTGAGTTTAGTTCCTATGTTTTCTTCTATGCATTTTACTGTTTCAGGTCTTATATTTAGGTACTTTATCCATTTTGGGTTAATTTTGGGGTGTGGTGATAGACAGCAGTCTAATTTTATTCTTTCGCAGGTGGCTTTCCAGTTTTCTCTGTACCAGTTGTTGAGGAGGCTTTCCTTTCTCCACTGTATATTTTTGTTTCTTTTTGTCAAAAATTATTTGCTCATATAGATATGGGTTTCCTTCTGGATTCTCGATTCTGTTCCACTGGTCTGTGTGTCTGTTTTTCTGACAATACTATGCCGTTTTGATTACTGACGCTTTGTAGTATAATATGAAGTTGGGCAGAGTGATGCCTCCAGCCTCATTCTTTTTTCTCAGGATGGCTTTGGTAATTTGGGGTCTTTTGTACTTTGTACGAATCTGATAATTTTTTGTTCTATTTCTTTAAAAAACGCCAATGGGATTTTGATGGGGATTGCATTCAATCTGTATAATGCTTTAGGTAATACGGACATTGTAACTACGTTGATTCTTCCTATCCAAGAACATGGAATATCTTTGCATTTTTTTTATATCTTTTTCGATTTCTTTTAATAAGGTCTTATAGTTTTATATAGGTCTTTCACTTGTTTTGTTAAATGTATTCCTAGATATTTTATTCTTTTTGTTGCAATTGCAAGAGGAATTATTTTTTCCACTTCTTTTTCTGACACTTCATTATTAGAGTATAGGAATGCTATTGATTTTTGAACATTGATTTTGTATCCAGAGACTTTATTGTATTTGCTTATTGTTTCTAGTAGTGTTCTTCTGGAGTCTTTAGGGTTTTCTATATAGAGAATCTTGTCATCTGCAAATAGTGACAGTTTGACTTCTTTATTTCCTATTTGGATGGCTTTTATATCTTTCTCTTGTCTGATTGTACTAGCTAGGACCTCCAATGTTATATTGAATAATGGTGGTGATAGTGGACAGCCTTGCCTTGTTCCTGATCTTAGATGGAAAATTTTTAGTTTTTCACCATTAAGTAAAATGTTGGTTGAGGATTTGTCATATATGGCCTTTATTATGTTAAGGTACTTTTTTTCTATACTGATTTTGTTAAGTGTTTTGATCATAAATGGGTGCTGTATCTTATTGAAGGCTTTTTCTGGGTCTATTGATATGATCATTTGATTCTTATTCTTTAATTTGTTAATGTAGTGTATCACATTAATCAATTTGTGTATGTCGAACCATCCCGGTGCCCCTGGGATGAAGCCCACTTGATCGTGGTGTATAATCTTTTTAATATGTTGCTGTATTCAGTTTGCTAGTATCTTATTTAGGATTTTTATGTTTCTGTAATTTTCTTTTTTGGTATTATCTTTACCAGGTTTCGATATCAGAATAATATTGGCCTTATAAAATTAGTCGATAAGTATTGCCTCCGCTTTGATTTTTTGGAAGAGTTTGAGGAGAATAGGCATTAAATCTTCTTTGAATGTTTGATAGAATTCACTGATGAAGCCATCTGGTCTTGGACTTTTTCTTTTGGTAGGTTTTTGATAATTGTTTCAATGTCCATATTGCTGATCAGTCTATTTAGATTTTCCAGATTTTCTTGATTCAGTCTAGGAAGATTGTACTTTTCTAAGTACTGGTCATTTCTTCTAAGTTATTAAATTTGGTGTTATATACTTTTTCATGGTATTCTTTCATGATCCTTTGTATTTCTGCGATGTCAGTCATCATTTCCCCTCTTTCATCCCAGATTTTGTTTATTTGTGTCCTTTCTCTTTTTTCTTTAGTGAGTCTAGCCAGGGCTTTGTCAATTTTATTAGCCTTCTCAAAGAACCAGCTCCTTGTTGTATTTATTTTTTCTGATGTTTTTTATTGTTGTTGTTTTCAATTTAATTTATTTCTGCTCTAATTTCGATTATATCTTTTCTTCTGCTGACTTTAGGCTTCATTTTTCTTCCTTTTCTAGTTTTTTAAGATGGAGCGTTAGGTTGTTTATTTGAGCTCATTCTTGTTTTTGAAGATAGGCCTGTAATGATATGAACTCTTCTCTTATGACCGCTTTTGCCATGTCCCAAAAGTTTCGTTATGTTGTATTATTGTTATCATTCATTTCTATGTATCTCTCTATCTGTCTTTTCATTTCTTCTCTGATCCAGTTATTCTTCAGTAGCATGTTATTTAATCTCCATGTATTTGTGGTTCTTTCTGATTTCCTTCTGCA
>NW_011888791.1:11506121-11507871 GCF_000151845.1 Pteropus vampyrus | reverse complement strand
TATTATTGTTATCATTCATTTCTATGTATCTCTCTATCTGTCTTTTCATTTCTTCTCTGATCCAGTTATTCTTCAGTAGCATGTTATTTAATCTCCATGTATTTGTGGTTCTTTCTGATTTCCTTCTGCAGTTGATCTCTAGTTTCAAAGCATGATGATTAGAGAATATGATTGGTATGATTTCAACCCTCTTATATTTGTTGAGGCTATCTCTGTGTCCCCATATGTAGTTGATTCTTGAGAATATTCCATGTGCACTAGAGAAGAATGTATAAGCAGCTATTTTCAGATAGAAGGCTCTGTAAATGTCAATTATGTTCAGTTGGTCTAATGTGTCATTTAAAGATGTGATTTCTTTATTGATTTTCTGTTTGGATGATCTCTCCATATCTGACAGTGGGGTATTTAGGTCCCCTACTGTGATAGTGTTTTGGTCTGTTTCTCCCTTTAGTTCTGTTAGTAATTGCTTTACATATTTCAGGGCTCCCTGATTGGGAACATAGATATTAATAAGTGTTATATCTTCTTGGTGCATGATTCCTTTTATCATTATGAAGTGTCTCTCAATATCTTTCTTTACTTTTTTTATTTTGAAATCTGTTTCGTCTGATATTAGTACTGCTACTCCTGTTTTTCTCTGAATGCCATTTGCTTGAAATATCATTTTCTACCCTTTCATTTTGAGTCTATATTTGACTTTGGAGCTGAGATGTGTCTCCTGGAGGCAGCATATGGTTGGGTTTTGTTTTTTTGATCCATTCTGCAACTCTGTGCCTTTTTATTGGTGAGTTCAGTTCATTTACATTTAGGGTGATTATTGAAATATGAGGTCTTATTATAGCCATTTTATCTTCTGCTTTTTGGTAGCTCAGTGTTTCCATTGCTTCCTTGACCTTGTGTTTCTGTTTTCTTTATTTTGGTTGGCTTTTATGTGTTTTCCTTCTTGTTTTATGTTATATACTTTGGTTCTGAGTCTTTGACATGTGATTACCATTATGAATATGTAAAAGATCATTATATATATATACAGTAGTCCATTTTCTTTTGCGCTTACCTTTATCTCCATTCCCCTTTGTGAATTTGTATCTTAGAATCTTCCCCTTTTCAGTCATTGTTATCTCAATTTGTTCCTATGTATGTTGAATGTTCATTACTATCTTGTTATAACAATTCTTTTCTTATTATTTAAGTTTATAATGCCCTGTTCTTAGTAAAGGTTGCACTCCTCTGCTTCTATTTGCCCGATAGTCACTTTACTCCTAATTATGTATTTTTTTTTTTTGTCATTTTGTTTTAGATGAACTGCTGCCTTTCAGTATTTTCTGTAGTCCCGTCCTCATAGTGGAGTATTCCCTCAATTTTTGTATGTCTGGAAAAGTCTTAATTTCTCCTTAATACTATTGGAGAGCTTAGCTGGATACATTATTCTAAACTGGTAGTTCTTTTCAATTAATAATTTAAATATTTGATTCCATTCCTTTCTAGCTTGTAAAGTTTGCCCTGAGAAGTCTAAGGATAATCTAATGGGTTGTCCTTTATAAGTTACCATTTTATTCTTCCTGGCTGCCTTGAGAATTTTATCTTCGTCATTGATTTTTGATAATTTTAATACAATATGTCCTGGTGAAGGCCTTTTGGGGTTGATATAATTGGGTGTTCTGTTGACTTCTTGAATTCCAACTTCCAGCTCATTCCTTAGATTTGGGAAATTTTCATCCACTATTTGTCTGAAAATGCTTTCTAGTTCCTG
>NW_011888791.1:11489621-11506071 GCF_000151845.1 Pteropus vampyrus | reverse complement strand
TTTTTTTTTTGTCATTTTGTTTTAGATGAACTGCTGCCTTTCAGTATTTTCTGTAGTCCCGTCCTCATAGTGGAGTATTCCCTCAATTTTTGTATGTCTGGAAAAGTCTTAATTTCTCCTTCATACTATTGGAGAGCTTAGCTGGATACATTATTCTAAACTGGTAGTTCTTTTCAATTAATAATTTAAATATTTGATTCCATTCCTTTCTAGCTTGTAAAGTTTGCCCTGAGAAGTCTAAGGATAATCCAATGGGTTGTCCTTTATAAGTTACCATTTTATTCTTCCTGGCTGCCTTGAGAATTTTATCTTCGTCATTGATTTTTGAAAATTTTAATACAATATGTCCTGGTGAAGGCCTTTTGGGGTTGATATAATTGGGTGTTCTGTTGACTTCTTGAATTCCAACTTCCAGCTCATTCCTTAGATTTGGGAAATTTTCATCCACTATTTGTCTGAAAATGCTTTCTAGTTCCTGTTTCTTTTCCTCACCTTTGATAATGCCCTTCCTCTCCTGATGGTATCAGCCTGTTCTTGTATTTCTCTTTCATTATTTTTCATTCTTCGGTTTCTCTCTTCTTACTTCTGATTTATTTTTAGATTTCTGTCTTTGATATCACTGATCCTTCTTTCCATTTAATTGACTCTATTTCCCAAGCTTGCTTTTTCATTTTTCAACTCTTGCAGTGTGTTCTTCATTTCCAGAAATTTTTTTTGGTTCTTTTTGAGGGTTACGGTCTCCTTGCTCCGTTCATCTAGTTGTTTTTTCAGTTCCTGAAATTGTTGATATGATTCATTTCAGATCTCATTGAGTTTTTTCAGAAGTACCATATTGAATTCTCGTCACTTAAGTCGCATATTTCTATGTCTGTAAGCTTATTTTCTGGAGATTTTTCTCTTTCTTTCTGAGATGCTTTGTCACCTTGGTTGTTCATGGTGTTTATTGGACTCTTTCTCCATCTAGGCATTAATGGAAGTGTATTCTGCTGGTTTTCCAGAAAGAAGTTTTATTATATAAGGTCTCTCTTTAGCATGTTGCAAATAAGGTGCTTTCCTTTTGGTTTTCAGTAGGTGGCATCTAAGTCTCTTGGATCCCTGCTTTATATAAAGCTCTAAAAATGCATTTTTATTTTCTGATAGATATTTAATCACGCTCGTTACCATCTGTTTCATCCCTGTCAGTGTTAGCAACAGTTTTGGTAGCATTTTCTCAGATTCTTCTGGGGCTTCATGGTGTTAGGTCTCGGAGGGTATTGGGGGAGCGGCCCTCTGAGTTGAGGGTTGGGGGCTGGGGCTCAGCCTTGATTTTGTGATCACAGTCAGTAAAAATCAACTGTTGTTTCTCTGCTGGCTACTTCTCTGCTTTCTGTTTTGATGACTGGGCCCTGCAGCCAGCCGGCCACAGAGAGCTCGCAACTTTTCAAGGCAGGGCTCTTCGGGGAACTTGCTGCATGAACTCACCATTCCTTCTCCCCTCCCCTTCCTCATGCAGGGAGCTCCAGAGGCTGAGAGAGGTAGCATCATTCTTGGCAGTGTTTGCTCAGATTCCCCTAGGGCTCCGTGATGATCGGTCTTGGAAGATATGGGGGGAGGGGCCCTCCGGGTTGGTGTTTTGGAGCTGCGGCTCAGCCTCAGTTTTGCAACCGGCTGGTAAAAATCAGCTGTTGTTTCCTTGTGGTCATACCCTGCTTCTCTGCTTTCTTCCCTGATGACTGGGCTCTGCTGTCGACTGTGTATAAGTTCCAACACTTCCAGGCAGGCTGATCAGGGAAGTCGCCAAGCCTTCACCCCTCCCCCTCCTCCTGCAGGGAGCTCCAAAGGCTGTTAGAGGTAGCTTCTTTATTTGTCTCAATCCACCACCTGACGCCCAAGGTTCTGATCTGTAGTAGCTCTTATGTGCAGATCCCATGCTCAGACATGCTGGTGTACAGTTTGTGTGTTTTGTTGTTGAGATTTAGATGTTCGGCTTATTGTTGTTTCAAGGGGAGAGATCTGGGGACATCTCTCACTCCGCCATGTATTTTCCGTACAACTTTTAATGCATTTTGTGTGTGTGTGTGTGTGTGTGTGTGTGTGTGTGTGTGTGTGTGCGCGCGCGCGCGTAGGGCCTAATGGTAAGGATAACTAACTCCTTACCTTTGCAATGCTTATAAATCTATATTAGTTGAACATTTAAAAATAATTCTGAAATAAACCAAATATAGATGCGTAATTCATAAAACTTAACACTGAATGTAACATTGCACAATTCTGGCTATTGATTTTTTAAATAATATGATCCTCCTTGGCATTTTCTGTTGACTACTGTTGAATAGCCAAGTCGATTATAATCATTTTATATCTTGTCTTTAAACTTAGTTACCTCCTCAGTGAGTTGATTCTATTGACTTGTAGGTTTTTCAGATCTAGTTTGAGTTCAATGATTTTCTAGCTATTTTGTTTTTAATGAGTTTTTATTCTGCAAGATATTCTGGCAGGCTTTTTGTTAACTGTTTTTGGAATTTTATGAGCATGCTGTTATGAGCAAGGAAATAGTTATGTTAGGTAACATTACTAATAAAATGTTAAGTTTGGAGAAAAATACCCATATGCAAACACAGTAGCAGCTACATGCATGGCTTTCAGGATGGATCATGTGAAAAGCTTTCAGCTGGGCATGGTGGCAAGGTTGGCTATGGAGGCTGAACAAAACCCACTGTTCTGAGGCTGCTGTTTTTGTTTGCTTACTTGTTCCCAGTGCACTACTATACTGCTGGTATTATTGTTCCATGGTCTATTTTTTATGTACAAATTGTATCTTAGAATACAAATCAAAATGCCGGGCATACTCTTTATCAATTTGCTAATATACTTGTCTTTTGGCTTTATAAGGTGAAGGTAAATTTAATTGTATTCCTGACCCCTAGAATGGGGGTTATATATTTTCCTCTCCATATGTATTTTCTCTCCATATGTAATAAACACTTTTATCCCAAGTGGAACATGTTATTTTCCTTCTCTCATGAATGAACTTTGTAATGTTTTGAGAAAATATTGTGGAACTTTCTAAAGAATCTTATGGTTTTTAAAAGGAAATTAAATAGCTTTATTCTTACTACATGTTGAGTATTGTCTCCTGGGGAATTCAGAGATATGCAACAATACTGAACTATGCTAAAACTATACCTTTAAAAGCAATTAAAGATTAGGTGGTACTTATGGTGACAAAGATGATGTGGATGATGAGAATAATAACCATAATTTATTGAGTACTTATTAGATGTCATTCATTGTTTAAAGTACCTTCATATGCATTATCACATTTCATTGTAACAGCAATCTAAGAGATAACTAGCATTATCATTTCCTCTTGGTGAATGATGAAACTGAGACTTGCTAAGATTAAGTTACTCTGTCAGGGCTGCACATCCAGTGTGGGCCTGCTTTGAAGACAAAATAGAGAAAAAGAAGTCTCTGCAACCATTTCCCAAACACAGGGACGTGCATGTGAGAGGAGCAGCTTTGACTTGGAAATGATGCTGATAAGCAGAGCCCCCAGGTTGCACATCAGTCCGAAGGGTAAAAGCAACATGCGCGAAAGTGTAAGTTTTGATAATAGAATGAACCCTTCCGAGGGTATAAAGAAAAGTTCTGAGAGAAAGATCAATGGGAAGTTGAGTCAAGGGGGTGGGCAAGAGACTAGAGTATTTCATGGATGTGCATATTTGAGGGGATTGCTTGTGTGATGAGTAAGGGTATCAGGAGTCTGAAGCAAGTCATGTTTAGCTTGTCTTGAGTTTTCCAAGAGAACCGTATAGTGAAAATCAATAGGGAGAAATCAAAACTTTCTATGATTAACTCTAGCTCGATGTGTACTGTTGAGTCACAAATTCTAAAGGAGTGATCAGAAGCCTGATTTTTATTGTCCATGTTGGCGGGAGGAGGCCCTAGTAATCAGAATCTGAGCTCTAGAAGCAGAGGACTATGACTGAGTCTTGTCCTCTTTGCAGCATGTCTCTGTGTAGTTGTATGTTCTCCTGAGGTTGCATGGTTTCTGTGTATTGAAGTTGTACATTCTAGGGATATAGGGTTATCTTCTGTGTAAGATGAATCAATGAAAACAAGAGAAAGTAAAATCTCACCATTTGAGTAAGGGAGAGGGATGTGGTTGGGAAAGAAAAGAGCAATCATTTTGATTTGCCACCCTAGTGTCAGCAACTTTACATACATAATTTATTTTAGTTGGGAACAATCTGCTGATTTTATAATATTATTTCCATTTTATAGCTAAGAATACAACTGGGGGCTTGGATAGATTTAAAAATAATAGCCCAAGGTCATATAAGTAGTAGGTAGATCTGGGATTAAAATTCAGTTTATCTGACATAAATATTTTAGTTTTTACATAACAGTACATTGCAAGACATTTTTAATAGTAGGCAGTCGAGTACCTGAGTCTGTTACTATAAAATATAAACATATGTTCACTTCTGAATCTTGTCTATTGGTCCAGACTTTTTTGTCAAGACAGGCAACATCTGTGACCTATAATGTTTTTCTTTTCCTTAAAGTTTGTCTCAGTATTTTATGAAATCAGGGATTCTACATTTAAAAACAGCTTTCATTCAAGATTTTTCATTATCATCAGTAAAAGGTAGATGATGGGAGGGGGCTTCAAGAGTGAGATCAAAATGGAATTCAGTTACTTTGGAGGAAGATCTTGACTTTACATAGAGACAGAAAACATCTGCTCTCATCTCTGATTTCAGCATTCCTCAGTCTTATTCTCGCAAGCCATTGACACAGCCTGACTGAGCTAAGGCCAGGCCCCTTAAATTAGAAGCGATAAATAAGGTAGATGAAGAAAAGGAAGAAAACGAGTTTCAAATATTATCCCAGAATATGAAGAGGACATTCTCAGCTTATAATCACTGCTGCACTGCTGTAATAATTTCTACATGAATCTAGCATAGCACTTTCCACACCACATTATAAGTTTGTTTCATCCTCAGCACACAACAAGTACCCAAAGCTGGGGAGCACTGTTTTCACCCCTGCACATTCCTATTATTTTTATAGGTATTTAATAAGTCTTTGTTGAAATGAAGAATCAGCTCAAAGAGTGAGTAGGTCATTAGGGAAATTAGAAGGGCTTACTTAAAGGCTTCTGATTTGCAGACGCTTTACTCTGATAAGAGGTGATAAGTTCCTAACTAGAGATATTGAAATATGGGCAAGAAAAATTGTAGGCAGGCAAAGCATGTTGTAGATGACATTGTAAGTTTCCTTTCTCAAACTAGGATGCTGATTCTGGAATCTAGGTACTTGTCTCACCTCTGTCACTCTCTGTAAATTTTCATAAAACTCTCGACCTGACTGTTCAGTTCTTTGTTTACCACATAACCAGAGGACACTTAATAATCTATAAAATCATTTATATTTTGAGAATTCTTTGACTTTTATGAAGTACCATATGAAAAATGGATGTATTTCTTGAAATAAGTAAGTCTAGTTCCAATAGGAAGAAGTATAGAAAACCAAACCTAAAAGCTTAAATCATGATGAATAAATTGGAAACAGTAGGGACATTAGAAATCTGCTTACTTTAATTTTAACATTTGGGAATATTTAAAAAATTTTTCATTTCAGTAGTAGCACCTTACTTTGAAATGTTATTAGCTATTTTGTTTTTAATGAGTTTTTATTCTGCAAGATATTCTGGCAGGCTTTTTGTTAACTGTTTTTGGAATTTTATGAGCATGCTGTTATGAGCAAGGAAATAGTTATGTTAGGTAACATTACTAATAAAATGTTAAGTTTGGAGAAAAATACCCATATGCAAACACAGTAGCAGCTACATGCATGGCTTTCAGGATGGATCATGTGAAAAGCTTTCAGCTGGGCATGGTGGCAAGGTTGGCTGTGGAGGCTGAACAAAACCCACTGTTCTGAGGCTGCTGTTTTTGTTTGCTTACTTGTTCCCAGTGCACTACTATACTGCTGGTATTATTGTTCCATGATCTATTTTTTATGTACAAATTGTATCTTAGAATACAAATCAAAATGCCGGGCATACTCTTTATCAATTTGCTAATATACTTGTCTTTTGGCTTTATAAGGTGAAGGTAAATTTAATTGTATTCCTGACCCCTAGAATGGGGGTTATATATTTTCCTCTCCATATGTATTTTCTTGTAATAAACACTTTTATCCCAAGGGGAACATGTTATTTTCCTTCTCTCATGAATAAACTTTGTAATGTTTTGAGAAAATATTGTGGAACTTTCTAAAGAATCTTATGGTTTTTAAAAGGAAATTAAATAGCTTTATTCTTACTACATGTTGAGTATTGTCTCCTGGGGAATTCAGAGATATGCAAAAATACTGAACTATGCTAAAACTATACCTTTAAAAGCAATTAAAGATTAGGTGGTACTTATGGTGACAAAGATGATGTGGATGATGAGAATAATAACCATAATCTATTGAGTACTTATTAGATGTCATTCATTGTTTAAAGCACCTTCATACGCATTATCACATTTCATTGTAACAGCAATCTAAGAGATAACTAACATTATCATTTCCACTTGGTGAATGATGAAACTGAGACTTGCTAAGATTAAGTTACTCTGTCAGGGCTGTACATCCAGTGTGGGCCTGCTTTGAAGACAAAATAGAGAAAAAGAAGTCTCTGCAACCATTTCCCAAACACAGGGACGTGCATGTGAGAGGAGCAGCTTTGACTTGGAAATGATGCTGATAAGCAGAGCCCCCAGGTTGCACATCAGTCCGAAGGGTAAAAGCAACATGCGCGAAAGTGTAAGTTTTGATAATAGAATGAACCCTTCCGAGGGTATAAAGAAAAGTTCTGAGAGAAAGATCAATGGGAAGTTGAGTCAAGGGGGTGGGCAAGAGACTAGAGTATTTCATGGATGTGCATATTTGAGGGGATTGCTTGTGTGATGAGTAAGGGTATCAGGAGTCTGAAGCAAGTCATGTTTAGCTTGTCTTGAGTTTTCCAAGAGAACCGTATAGTGAAAATCAATAGGGAGAAATCAAAACTTTCTATGATTAACTCTAGCTCGATGTGTACTGTTGAGTCACAAATTCTAAAGGAGTGATCAGAAGCCTGATTTTTATTGTCCATGTTGGCGGGAGGAGGCCCTAGTAATCAGAATCTGAGCTCTAGAAGCAGAGGACTATGACTGAGTCTTGTCCTCTTTGCAGCATGTCTCTGTGTAGTTGTATGTTCTCCTGAGGTTGCATGGTTTCTGTGTATTGAAGTTGTACATTCTAGGGATATAGGGTTATCTTCTGTGTAAGATGAATCAATGAAAACAAGAGAAAGTAAAATCTCACCATTTGAGTAAGGGAGAGGGATGTGGTTGGGAAAGAAAAGAGCAATCATTTTGATTTGCCACCCTAGTGTCAGCAACTTTACATACATAATTTATTTTAGTTGGGAACAATCTGCTGATTTTATAATATTATTTCCATTTTATAGCTAAGAATACAACTGGGGGCTTGGATAGATTTAAAAATAATAGCCCAAGGTCATATAAGTAGTAGGTAGATCTGGGATTAAAATTCAGTTTATCTGACATAAATATTTTAGTTTTTACATAACAGTACATTGCAAGACATTTTTAATAGTAGGCAGTCGAGTACCTGAGTCTGTTACTATAAAATATAAACATATGTTCACTTCTGAATCTTGTCTATTGGTCCAGACTTTTTTGTCAAGACAGGCAACATCTGTGACCTATAATGTTTTTCTTTTCCTTAAAGTTTGTCTCAGTATTTTATGAAATCAGGGATTCTACATTTAAAAACAGCTTTCATTCAAGATTTTTCATTATCATCAGTAAAAGGTAGATGATGGGAGGGGGCTTCAAGAGTGAGATCAAAATGGAATTCAGTTACTTTGGAGGAAGATCTTGACTTTACATAGAGACAGAAAACATCTGCTCTCATCTCTGATTTCAGCATTCCTCAGTCTTATTCTCGCAAGCCATTGACACAGCCTGACTGAGCTAAGGCCAGGCCCCTTAAATTAGAAGCGATAAATAAGGTAGATGAAGAAAAGGAAGAAAACGAGTTTCAAATATTATCCCAGAATATGAAGAGGACATTCTCAGCTTATAATCACTGCTGCACTGCTGTAATAATTTCTACATGAATCTAGCATAGCACTTTCCACACCACATTATAAGTTTGTTTCATCCTCAGCACACAACAAGTACCCAAAGCTGGGGAGCACTGTTTTCACCCCTGCACATTCCTATTATTTTTATAGGTATTTAATAAGTCTTTGTTGAAATGAAGAATCAGCTCAAAGAGTGAGTAGGTCATTAGGGAAATTAGAAGGGCTTACTTAAAGGCTTCTGATTTGCAGACGCTTTACTCTGATAAGAGGTGATAAGTTCCTAACTAGAGATATTGAAATATGGGCAAGAAAAATTGTAGGCAGGCAAAGCATGTTGTAGATGACATTGTAAGTTTCCTTTCTCAAACTAGGATGCTGATTCTGGAATCTAGGTACTTGTCTCACCTCTGTCACTCTCTGTAAATTTTCATAAAACTCTTGACCTGACTGTTCAGTTCTTTGTTTACCACATAACCAGAGGACACTTAATAATCTATAAAATCATTTATATTTTGAGAATTCTTTGACTTTTATGAAGTACCATATGAAAAATGGATGTATTTCTTGAAATAAGTAAGTCTAGTTCCAATAGGAAGAAGTATAGAAAACCAAACCTAAAAGCTTAAATCATGATGAATAAATTGGAAACAGTAGGGACATTAGAAATCTGCTTACTTTAATTTTAACATTTGGGAATATTTAAAAAATTTTTCATTTCAGTAGTAGCACCTTACTTTGAAATGTTATTAAAAATCTACATACCATACAATCACTTATGCCTGCTGCATTCTAATTAAAAAAAACAACAACAAAAAACAGTTATGTTTCTTTTGAGACATTCATCCCTAAATGAAAATCCTTAGCTATAAACCAGTCATTCAGTTGTATAATAAGACATCTGCCTTTCTGTGTCTTGGTAGACAATGAACTGGAGAAGAACAGAATATAGAGGGTAGGGGAAATGGGAAATGTATGGCATATCTTTCAGTATGATTTTTATTTTTTCATTGCTATCTCTGCCTGAAATAGCCTCTTTTACTCTGATCCTGAGCTGAACTATAGCTTAGACTCTAGATTTAGACCACCTGGCTCTGAATCCTGAATTGCCGTTTAATTTCAAGAGTAATCTTGAAAGTTACTTACCTGTGTGTCAGTTCCTTTGGCATAAAATGGGCACAATAATAGACCTATCTCATAGGGTTGTCGTGAGGATTCAATGAGAAAAATACATGTAAGGTACTTAGGAGAGTACTTGGCACATAGTAGGCATTTAATAAAAGTTAGCTGTCATTATTGTTAACTTGTATTCTGGGCTGGAGTTAGTGTAGTAGGGCCGGAGCTACCCATCTGCTGCTCAGATATGTTTTTAGAAATAAAATGACTCAGAGTTATCTTTAATCTCATGCCAAATGGAAACCCCAGCAAGTGTCTGCCAATTCCACTCCAAACTTTTCATCTCCACTGTTCATGTGCTTAGTTCAAACCTTCATGATCACTTGTGCTATGGTATTAGTCTCTTAACTGAAACTGAAAGTTCTTATTTCTCGAATTCATCTCCCACATTGATATCAAATCTATCTTTTTAGTTGCAAAACCAACACCTGCTAGAAATATGCTCTAGCACATAGTAAGTGTTCAACAAAAATATTTTTTTTCTTCTTATTTCCTTCCTAGTGATGATACAAGCTACTTAAAGATGAGCAAGCTCTCCAACATCTGACATTTAGGTGGTTACTGAATTAAATGTGTCAGGGATTCTACAGCGAGGGTTTTCATATTATGTTAGAGACTGAACTGGAACGACTAAGTTGTTTTCCAGGTCTGGAGATTCAATAATTATATGTCATAGATGTTTGACTGAGTCTAAGAGAATTGTCTACCATTTTGAAAAAGTCACAAGAAATATATTTGTTAGGTTCCATTTTAGATTTTACATTATCTACATGTGATAGGAAATACCATTTGAGAAAGGTAAAACAAATATATTGTGGCATTGGCCACACATTGAATTATTACTGTGATAATCAAATTGCTGCCTTGCTTGTATCTACACTTGCATATTGCCTTTGGTATGCATACTTCATTGTATGATTAAAAGATTTTTGCTATATTTTTTCAGCCTGGGATTGCCATCAGACCCCTCTCTCCACCGGATAGGCTGAGCTCCACCCTGAGGATAAGGTCCTCACAAGTTGCTGAGGCTTGTCTCTCACACCAGAAACTAGAGAAGCATGAGAGGGCACGCTTGGGCATTAAAATTAGAACCTATCTTGGACTGTGGAGGTATCACACGACACAGCCTGGGATCAAGGGAGGGATAAATATGGTATGGGGTTTGTGGCTCTAAACCAGCCCTTTGGTCATTCTCTTCTCTCTGGGTCAAGAGTGTGGAATTGCCCAGATTTTAAAAGCAGGAATTCAACCTCTACAATAGCTTACATTTTTCTAAGCTGAACTGTTTTATTTCTTTGACTTTTGTTTATTTCTCACTTTCTTCTCAGCATCTGTGAGGGTTTGAATTCTGCTTCCAAATTCCTATATTAAACCCCTAACGCTAGTACTTTAGAAAGATAACAGAACTAAAACAAAGCCATTAGAGTGGGACCTAATTAATCTGACTGGTGTCCTTATAAGAAGAGAAAATTTGGATGCGCAAAGGGACACCAGGAACCCGGGGATGTGTGTGTACAGAAGAAAAGACTATGTGAGGACACAGAGTGAAGACATTCATGTGAAAGCCAAGGAGAGAGACCTCAGAAGAAACCCAACCTGCTGACACCTCGATCTTGCACTTCCAACCTCTAGAACTGTGAGAAATTAATTTCTTTTGTTTAAACACACCAGTCTGTGATACTCTGTTATGGCAGCCCTAGCAACTAATATCACATCTAATAGAACAACTCTTAGAAGCACCAACTGGGTTCATCAGTGCTGAAGGGAACCCACAGAAAAGGGTATGTCACTCCATCTCAGGAAAGGCTTCACTGTGGGAATGAGACAACCCAGGGCACAGTAATCAGTGAGTAAGAATACCAAAGGGTGGGTAAAATGTGTGATCTCTTTATCTTGTTGCTTTTTCTTGCGGGGCATGGGACTTCTGTTTTGTTTTGTTTGTTTGTTTTTTGTTTTTTTTTTTTTTGTTTTTAAGAGGTAATTCCTCTGTAATTACCAATTATAAACTAGCTGTAAAAGAAAAGAAAAGTGGAAGATTAAAATGAATCGTATTGACCAAATCATTCTTCCTGTGTGTAGTTTTAAATATAATTGTTTAAAATCTATGTGTGATTTTTAATAGAAAGCAAAACTGATTTTGAATTTTGGGAAAATGGTTTCCTACCAACTGCTAAAATTCAGAAAAATAAACTTTCCCTTTAGCAGATATTTTTAGAAACCAGGAGCTGAAACAAAGCAATGGTTCTGACAGTGGAGACCCACATAGACGACCCTATAATCTAGAGATCTATATCCCCTGGCTGAAATTATACTAAGTATTAATAGCCTGAGAATTGGAAGAGAGTTTTAAAAAAGGCACCATATTTTTAGTTTCTACTCAGAAAAGTATTACATGAGATAACTCTACACAATTTACAGTTAATAGAAGATAGTTTTAATCTCTTTTTTTGTATTTTCTATAATACTTTTATTTTTGGATTCTCTGTATTTAAATATTCTTTTTGACCCTCTGAATTATTAAATCTCTGAATTATTATAGACTAGATTATTAAATGATAAAACAATTTAAAACATCTGTGTTTTTATACAAACCTTGATTTTAAAATTTTCCAATAGTTTGTTTGTTGCTTTTTTTTGCTTGTACCAATCAAAAGAAATACATAATGAAGAAAAATCACATATTGTTTGTGATGTATTACCTCCCCCTTCTTTGAATCAGGAAAAGGACCACAAATTTCCTAGAGAAAAATATTTTGCCATGCTTTAAAAAAAAAAGTCTGTTATTGGTTTAATAGGGCTAAATGTTGTTAGTTAATGTTGGCATTTGTATCCTAACTGCCTTTCCTATTGTATTAATTTTCTGTGGTAATAAATTACTAAAACCTTAGTGGCTTAAAATAACACGAATTTATTTTCTTACAGTTCTGAAGGTCGGAAATCTGAAATTGGTATTACTGGGTGAAAATGAAGACATCTACCAGTTGCGTTCCTTCTAGGGGCTCTAGGAAAGAATTTGTTTCCTTGCCTTTTCCAGCTTCCAGAGGCTACCTGCATTCTTCGGCTTGTGGGTTTTCCCTGCATCTTTAAAGCCAGCAGTGTAGCATTTTCAAATCTTTCTTTCTCTCTGACCTCTTATTCTGTCATCACATTCTCTGACCAATTCTCTTGGATTCCTCTTGTAAGGACCATTGTGATTATACTGGGCCCAATGGATAATGTAGGATAAAATTTCAGCTCAAGATCCTTTACTTAATCACATAAGCAAAGTCCCTTTACCATTTAATGTAATATGTTATAGGTTCTGGGTACAAGGACATGGACATCTTTGGGGGGACCATTATTCTGCCTACCATACCCATACCATCTGAAGCCTTTCTCTCAAGGACCATAAAAAGTGGGTTAAATGACTATCTCTGGAATTTTAAGATAAAGGTTATGGACTTTGTGTACGTAATTGTGGTTAGATTTAATAGGTGTCTCTAATTTAGTGAAGAGCTGTTGTTGTGAAAACTGAGCCTGTTGGGTGAGAGTTGTCAGAGGAAATATAGGTCCACAACCCATTATCTGGAACTCTTAGAATGAGCTGTGTTTCAGTGTTTTTGAATGGTAATGTGGTATATAACTGTGGTTATATAACGTTCTCAGTGGGGTCTGTAACTAGATTAATTAGTATTTCTGCAGTGTAACATGAATATTCATACTAAGTGAGATAAAGGCCATATATAGCCTTATATCAGTTTATGTCAGATTTTTGCCATGTCTTGAGTTGCAAAAAATGTTCAGTTTCTGGAGCATTTTTGATTTTGGAATTGTGCACAGTATTATAGTATAGAGAAGACCGAGAGCCAGAAACACACACACACACACACACACACACACACACACACACACACGTGCACACATATGCACAAAAGACTTTAAAATCATTGGCTGTCAAGTGAGGATTCAATTGCAAATCATACATGGAAATAAACCAGAAAAAAGCAGGGTCAAATATTATCAAAAGTTAAGCAGGTCTTCTATGATAGATTAAACTTCTTTTACTTCTTAAACAAAAGAAGCTGTTCTTATATAGATAAACAAAGATATGATTAAACTATTAGAACTTTCCTTTGAAGCAGCTCTCTCTCAGCATCTATCTGTTAGGGACTTGGTCCTGGAAAGAGACTTTTTCTAGACTGTGGACACCAGCTCTTCCGTATATTACTGGAGCTCTGGGGAGGGGTAAAGGAGATCCATCGATATGTTTTAGGGAGGCTCCGAACAAGTCTCAATGTAGGGAAAACACAATAGGGTCCCTGATGATGTTTCCATGAGTAAAAAAAAAAGATTGGACCTAGTCCTGACTTGGCTAGTGAGCTAGTCCTGACTCTGAGTCCAGAATTAGGATGGGGCGAGTCTTAGTCATAAGTGTGTGGGGTGGTGGGGTGGTGGATGCTCAAAACCTAGTCTAATGCAGTCTCCTAAGTGTTGCCTTGAGCCTAGGAAGTGGCTGAATGTGTGAAATGAAAAACCTGGCCCCTTGGGGCACAGGTATCCTAAGGTATGGAACACCTTCAGCTGATTTTAATATAGAAAAATTATCCTCTGTGTCACTAAGAAATGCTAAACCATACAATACTAATAGCTCCTAAGGCTTAAATAAATAAAATAATTTTTCCCCATATTCTTCCTATGTCCCTGCTATTACTGATCATATATATATATATTTTTTGCTGGGGTGGGGGGTGGAGAGAGAGAGAGGGCAAGGGAGAGAGGGAGAGAGAGCGTGCGCTCTGAAGGTGTCACACTGACAGTTAAATACTCTTCCCTAGAACTGATACATGTCACTTCTGTTCCCAACCCACTGACCAAAATTAGTCATGTGTTACCTCCAAAAACAAGGAGGCCAAGAAATGCAATCCCACCATGTACTCAGAAGGTAGCAGAACCAGAAATATTTGGCAAACTATGCTGATGACTGTAACTTTCTTCTCTGAAGAACTGATATGTGTCAAAATGTTCTATCAGCACAAACAGAAGATATGGGCTCAATCTCTAGGTCCCAGAGATTTCAGAGGTAGTTTTACCAGCAAGAGTGGTGCCATCTCTCCACAACCCCTGTGTCTCTTGGAAGAAGATCAACTCCTGCTGTTCTCCCTGCTTTGCCCCACAGTGGTTCAGTTTCATGGTCCTATTTCCTCACCAAGCCAGCAGTCTGGAAACAAACTGATTCTGACCGCTGCCCTAGGGCAACTTCACATGGGGTACCATAATCTAGAAATCAAGAGTTTTTACCCCAAGGGTCAAATTTTTGAAGGAGAGTTCTTTCTGTTGACAAGGGGAAGTAGAACATGATTGTCCTTACTCCTGGAGTTGAGTGCTTTGTCAAGCAATCACACACATCAGATGTGATCCAAAACACAAGCTTCCGCATTACCCTGCAATGCATGCGGTGCACCAGACTGTTTCCTTCCCCATGGCATGCCCATCTCTTCCCTCTCCTCCTACCTCCACATACACTTGCACACTCTAATAAGTTTACAGTACTTGGGGAATCCCTGAATGTATAAAATGCTGAGGGAGTTGGGGCCAATAGTTAATGGGTGCTGGAGCCTTGTACCCAGGGATGTGAATGAGGCCCCTTTTTTTGCACTTCAAACTATAAAATTACAAAATCAGCAGTTTAAAAAAACCTCCCCTCTTCTCAATTACAAATAAGCGTTCCCATTTGCGTGATTCTCTTGAGCGATATTAGAATTGCCCTTTTAACTGCTGAATATCGATGCTATGGAATTGGCTTGTAACAAGTAATATGTAAAGGATTGTTGCTTGCAAATGTATTAACTCAAAACAGTCTATTGCACATGCAAGGGAATATTGTATTTATGAGCTGTGCAGTGTTCCAAGTTTATTTAACAGTAAGAATCTATGTGGTTGGAGTCAAATGTTAAGTGGTTAAATAAAGTATGCATTACTGACTCACCATATCCAATTGGTATTGATTAATGCACTGGTACTGAATATTTTCCTGTTACAGATGTTCATAAAATATCTTCTTTTCTGTTATCACTGGCCTTGTGTTATCATCTGCAGGTGAGAAATTTTTCTCTTTCCACAGTGCAATTGTGTAAAGTGCTTCATCTCACTCTGGTAAGACAAATGAGGACTTTTTAGAGATGATTGTTGTAATGCCACAATATACTATCTGCTGTTTCCATGATTTTGCCATTAAGTAGGATGAATAAATAACTTATTTTTCAGTCACTCATTCCTCTTGTAATGAGTTATCTGGCATGCCACATTTTCAATTTACTGAATTTTATTCTACAAGTATATTTGTGTTCCAGTAATTATTTAATATCAGAGCAGGAATACTAATGGCTCAGGTTGTCTGGAGACTGGGAGTTGAGTTCCAGGTCCGTTACTAACTATTTGTAATATTTGGTGTCAGTGAGCCTCTGTGAGTCCTGTTTTCATCTATAAAATCAGTATCTTAAATAATCGAAGGTTCACTTTAGTTTGAAAATGATCTGATTTGGTATATTTATATTTATCATCAATTAAAGATACTAGGGGGTTAGTAGTTACTGTAATTACTTGGAATCCGACTTTAAGTCATTTAAAATTTTTATTTTCTGTCAATTTACTTGGAATCCGACTTTAAGTCATTTAAAATTTTTATTTTCTGTCAATATAATTGAGATTAATATTTCATTTATATAACTTATATACATTTTATGATTATAGATTATAAAATATAAAATATTACATATTTCATGTATAAACATATACTTTTTTCTTTTCTACTATCTATACTGATATGTAAAAATATGTCTTAATAACTTATTAGTAAAAAGGACAAACTGAAGAGAGGCATAATTATTCATTGTAGCAAAAATTTTAATTTAAACATATTTCTCGAAGGGTCGTACTAAAATTAACTTTAGACCGTAATAAAGAATAAAAGGCATTTATGTGAGCCAGAGGAGCTGCAGCCCTGGAGATACAGATTCAGGTGCAATTTAATTGTGTTTCAGCAAGACAAAGGGGAGGCCATCTTTTATAGAGAAAGTTCCCGTCCAAGTTCTCAATTTTATGCACATGAGCTTTCCAAATTGCGCAATTCTCGTTACAGGTCTCAGTCCATTGGTAGAAGTACAAAATGAA
>NW_011888791.1:11459403-11489571 GCF_000151845.1 Pteropus vampyrus | reverse complement strand
TGGGGTACCATAATCTAGAAATCAAGAGTTTTTACCCCAAGGGTCAAATTTTTGAAGGAGAGTTCTTTCTGTTGACAAGGGGAAGTAGAACATGATTGTCCTTACTCCTGGAGTTGAGTGCTTTGTCAAGCAATCACACACATCAGATGTGATCCAAAACACAAGCTTCCGCATTACCCTGCAATGCATGCGGTGCACCAGACTGTTTCCTTCCCCATGGCATGCCCATCTCTTCCCTCTCCTCCTACCTCCACATACACTTGCACACTCTAATAAGTTTACAGTACTTGGGGAATCCCTGAATGTATAAAATGCTGAGGGAGTTGGGGCCAATAGTTAATGGGTGCTGGAGCCTTGTACCCAGGGATGTGAATGAGGCCCCTTTTTTTGCACTTCAAACTATAAAATTACAAAATCAGCAGTTTAAAAAAACCTCCCCTCTTCTCAATTACAAATAAGCGTTCCCATTTGCGTGATTCTCTTGAGCGATATTAGAATTGCCCTTTTAACTGCTGAATATCGATGCTATGGAATTGGCTTGTAACAAGTAATATGTAAAGGATTGTTGCTTGCAAATGTATTAACTCAAAACAGTCTATTGCACATGCAAGGGAATATTGTATTTATGAGCTGTGCAGTGTTCCAAGTTTATTTAACAGTAAGAATCTATGTGGTTGGAGTCAAATGTTAAGTGGTTAAATAAAGTATGCATTACTGACTCACCATATCCAATTGGTATTGATTAATGCACTGGTACTGAATATTTTCCTGTTACAGATGTTCATAAAATATCTTCTTTTCTGTTATCACTGGCCTTGTGTTATCATCTGCAGGTGAGAAATTTTTCTCTTTCCACAGTGCAATTGTGTAAAGTGCTTCATCTCACTCTGGTAAGACAAATGAGGACTTTTTAGAGATGATTGTTGTAATGCCACAATATACTATCTGCTGTTTCCATGATTTTGCCATTAAGTAGGATGAATAAATAACTTATTTTTCAGTCACTCATTCCTCTTGTAATGAGTTATCTGGCATGCCACATTTTCAATTTACTGAATTTTATTCTACAAGTATATTTGTGTTCCAGTAATTATTTAATATCAGAGCAGGAATACTAATGGCTCAGGTTGTCTGGAGACTGGGAGTTGAGTTCCAGGTCCGTTACTAACTATTTGTAATATTTGGTGTCAGTGAGCCTCTGTGAGTCCTGTTTTCATCTATAAAATCAGTATCTTAAATAATCGAAGGTTCACTTTAGTTTGAAAATGATCTGATTTGGTATATTTATATTTATCATCAATTAAAGATACTAGGGGGTTAGTAGTTACTGTAATTACTTGGAATCCGACTTTAAGTCATTTAAAATTTTTATTTTCTGTCAATTTACTTGGAATCCGACTTTAAGTCATTTAAAATTTTTATTTTCTGTCAATATAATTGAGATTAATATTTCATTTATATAACTTATATACATTTTATGATTATAGATTATAAAATATAAAATATTACATATTTCATGTATAAACATATACTTTTTTCTTTTCTACTATCTATACTGATATGTAAAAATATGTCTTAATAACTTATTAGTAAAAAGGACAAACTGAAGAGAGGCATAATTATTCATTGTAGCAAAAATTTTAATTTAAACATATTTCTCGAAGGGTCGTACTAAAATTAACTTTAGACCGTAATAAAGAATAAAAGGCATTTATGTGAGCCAAAGGAGCTGCAGCCCTGGAGATACAGATTCAGGTGCAATTTAATTGTGTTTCAGCAAGACAAAGGGGAGGCCATCTTTTATAGAGAAAGTTCCCGTCCAAGTTCTCAATTTTATGCACATGAGCTTTCCAAATTGCGCAATTCTCGTTACAGGTCTCAGTCCATTGGTAGAAGTACAAAATGAAGGTTTCCCTGCAATGGTTGATTTGGATGGCATAAACAGCAAGGAATAGTTTGGGAGGCCGAGAGTTCAGTCTGAGGTTCTTCCTGGTATACAGAGTATGTGAGAAGTCTGTCAGTAAATAGCTGCTAGGCTCTAATTATTCATAAAATTTGGCCCTTGTTTGACCATGGGGAGTTCATCTCAGCGGGTGGATTCCTTCCTGGGGTGCTTATCAAAGGAATCTTTCATCTTGGGGTCCAGAGATTTGTTTGCCCACAAATCATTAGCTCTTTAAGTTAGAAGCTTAGAGGGAGGAGGAGCCCCTAAGAAAATTTGACTTTGAGGTGTTGGAAGTCATTCCTCAATAAAGTCTCACCAGATTTGAAGGAAAAGGTAAAGATTTATAGCTCCTTCTTTAATTACTTAAAGGATTATTTCATACAAGTTTATTCTGTGTGGCTCTAGAGGAGAGAAAGGGGCCAATTGCTCTTGACAATATTTATTTATCCCCTTTTCCAATAAATATTGAGTGGCTTCTTTGTGCAAGGTGCTTTGGTTGCAAGACAACACCCTGTTTTCTAGAGTGCTAACTGTACCAGAAAGTTAGGGAAAGGCGATTCTTGTTACAATATGAAGAATGACAATTTTTGCATCCTGATAGGACAACGAGTTTCCCATTACCGGCAGTAATTTAGAAGAGAATGGATAAAAATTTGTTAAGGGTGTTATAAGAAAGAATTCTTGTCTCATGAAAGAAGGACTAAGTTAATCTCTGAGTCATCTGATCTGATTCTGTGAAGCTCCTAGGGGAGTACAGGTGGCTTAATTTGATTTGATTTACAACTCAAAGAACGCCTTCTCCCTGAATACTTCAGGTACATTTTTTTTTTTTTTGGATAAGATGAGGTAAATTAACACACCTCCTTTTTGCTGTGTATTAACTCTAAAAGAAAATCATAATTGGCCTATGAGAAAAGGTAAAACAATCCCAGTTGTAGAAACACCACAGGTCTATTTGTCCTGTAGTAAGAAGTTTTCTGATTACAGTGCCAACTAAGAATCTGAGAGTAATGAGAATAAAAGCAACAACAACTTGGGGGGTTCTAAGTAGATTAATTTTTTTTTACACTTTAACAAAATGTCCAAGCATCCTATGTCTGTTCTACGTTACTTTTTTGAAATACTGGGAAAGAAACATGCTCTTAGAGGATGCATACTTGGTACATTTTTTCCATTAATAGCATGAAAATATTTAATTGTCTTGATACTTAATACTTACATTAATTATGGCTATTATAAAATTCTGCTCAAATATAGTACTAATACAAAGACTTCATTTATTTTTTCTGATCCTCATGTGAACCTCACCCCCTGTACAATAATACTCACCCCATTATATTGTCATAAGGAGTAAATTACACAATAATTTGTTAGTGTATGCTTTTAGACAAAAGTGACTTTTTTTACTTTAATTAGTAATTAAAAAAATGTTTTGTAAATAGTATTTTAATGTTACATTAACTCAAGGAGCCAATTTAAGCCTACCATTTATAAAAATTCTTTGAAACACATTTACTTGGATGTTTAGAGTTTAATTACGCCTTTTTTGATTATAGCTTCCCACCAGACACAAATTTTTCAGACACAAATCCACTCATACATTTATGGCACTTCTATAACCACAGAATTAGTTGCTGATGGATCCTGTCCTGTTTAGCAAGATATTGAGGTGCTTTGTAGAGACAACAGACCAAAGCTGAAAGTTATGCAGCTGCAGCATGTGCAGAGGAGAGAACTTTGACCTCCAGCTGCACCCGGAAACAAAGCCTTGTGCTCCCCACCTCCCACCCTCACAGAACCAAAGGACTAGGACATAACTGGAACTTGAACACAAACTCTTTCAGAACCAAAGAGTCTGTTGTCCAGGAAAGTCCAGTGCTGACACCCCTTACTATAAGTTCGAAGGTCCTCCAAATAAAACTTCCCCTCCCGGCACTTCTGCACATGTATTCTCCCTAACCCCTTAAAAACTCTTAGTCTAGTCTGTGAGCAAGATGGATTTGAGCCACTATTAAGTCTTCCATCTTCTCAGCTGGCACCTTCTCGATTAATAAACATTTTCATACTCCAAACTGACGTTTTTAGTTTTTGGCCTTTTGAAGCTTCAGGCATATAAACTTGGATTTGATGGCACTTCTATAAAAGGAGGCTTTTTTATTATAGCTGAGAAATAAATAATGTATATGTCTAGGAGAACAATGGAGAAATGTTTCATTTTTATCAATAACATAACAGAATGTGAAGTAGGGAAGGGTAGTGGTGAAGAGCTTAGATTCTGGAGTAAAGCTGACAGGTTTGAATCTAAACTTTGTCATTTATAAATAATGATGAGTATGTTACTTAATTTTTTGAGTCTATTTCCTCATTTGTAAGATGGCAAAATAGCAAACAATTTTTTAAAATTATGTTTATTGGGGCAACATTGGTAAATACAATTATATAATTTTCAAGTGTACCTTATAATTTGACATCTATATATTCTATTGTGTGTTTACCATCCAAAGTCCAGTTTCCTACAGCTACCATATATTTGATCCCCTTTACCCACTTCAACCTCCCCCTAACCCCCTTCCTCTTGATCCTCTTTAAGCATCTACCTACCCCCCCGCTTCCCCACCTTCTCTGTCTTTGTCCCCTTTCCTCCTCCTTTCTCTCATGAGTGCTAAGGATGTTTCTTCTTCAAGTCAGGTAAGGTTGGAAGTGTCTCGGCTATGTTTGTTTTATAGAAAAGAAATATACTTCTGCATTCGGGATATATCTGTATTCCAAATTCTTGACTTCTTGACACATCTAAATTCCCTAACTGTTTAATGTTTTTGGAAAATCTAGGAAAATTGTCAAGCCATTTTTCATTTCTCCATACTTCTCTTCAACTCAAGAGTGAGGAAATGGGGCAGGTACACACACACACACACACACACACACACACACACACACACACACACACGCACTGGAGGAAATAACATTAGTTATCAAAAATTTTACTTTACACTTGCAAACTTGATATTTTTGGCATTAATATGCATGTTGTTTAGAATTTCATCTTGCTACATACTCAACAAATTCCAGGTCCTTCATTAGGACTCTGATAGTTGCTGTTGGAAGAATTGTAAAAGCAAATGTTTCTGCTACTAAATAACTTACAGACTTTGGGGGGAGATAAAATGTATACACAGAAAAAATTTTGCAATGAAAAGCTATGAATTAAAATCGTAAATTATAAATTGAACAAAGTGTGCTGTCCCAGGATTTTCCTAATGGGTGGAGGGGAGTGATCAATATAATTTGACAAAAATTTCCTGGAGATTCTGATTTGATATTCTTCATTTTAGAATTAATACATAAAAAGCTAAATTGGATTTTACCAAGTACTAGTAAGATGATTGACAGTCTATAAAAATAAGGACTATTTGCAGACATCATTGAGAGCTTCAAGCAACATGATAAAAAGTAATTTAGCCAGAGTCACCTGGCACTAGGGCTCACTCAGGATCTAATGGAAGAGGAAGGTACTGGGCTTATAGAGAGGAACAAATTGCAGACAATTATAAATGTGAGGTGATGAAGGATGGACTTGGGGAATAGGTGGTGACCAAGACTAAAGAGAAGAAACCTAGTGAATAATCATCAAAGCCAATGATTTTATAGATCTCATCCTCACAACTCTCTGAGGTACATACTCTTATCCTCGTTTTATAGACAAGGACACTGAGACACATAGTAAGTCACCCAAGTTACATAGGTAAAAGCAGTGAAGATACAATTTGAACATGAGTAGTGTAAGTAGATAGCTCATGATTTTATCAATTACTTCTCAAGCAATTCCAGGGTAAATAAAAAGAACCCAGAAGAGAGAAGATCTGAGTGGTAAAGAAGCAGAAGTCAAGGCTGGCTCCTGGTTTTTAATCCTTTATGATTAAAAGAGCTGTTGCAATAATGATACAAAAAAGTGAAACGGAAGGAAGAGCATTTCATTGTTATCTAATAGATTATGCAAAGGTATACATATATTTGTTGTTTTGCATAATTTAATTTGCATATAGATTTGGTAAAGGCCCATTTGTTTAGAGATTTCTTTCTCTGACATTTTTCCCCAGATGTCTCTTGAAATATATAGTTCATAGTGTCTTAGAAAGAGAAGTTTTCCTATAATTTGGGGGAGGGAAGTTAATCTCAGAAGATGAAATATAAGTTTCATGTCCTTGTATCTTTGTGTTTACATATAGCACTTAATTCGTCATACTCATGCTTTTTGGCTCCTCTACCCATTTTGTCGATGGAGTATTAATTTGAAATGAATCATCTTCAGAAAGTTTTTTCAAGAATTGTTAAAGGGGTACTTCATCCCTGTGTTTCAAGATTGTGAGTTTGAAGGTGAATGTTTTTTGGCTCCATCCTTTGATTCTTTTTTATTCCTACCATTTTGCTGAACTTCAGATGATTGACGATGGTATTTAGAATTTCCTATAATGGCACTCTAATAATAGCAGAGTCTTGAATTAGTTTAATGAAAAAGATTCATTGAGTGCCTGAAATTGGTTATTTTGATACATAGGATAATAGGTGCATGTTCAGTGAGATCCACTTACGGCAGAATTTCCTTTGCTAAAATGACCTATTTTCGCTACTCTCCTGAAATCGATACCACTTTGAAATGTCATTAGGTGGCAACAGACCATTTTTAAAAAGTGCATTATTCAGTGCACATTTAATTGCCTTATAGTGATACAAAAATACACAGTGGTTCATTAGTATTGACAAAAGAACTGCTATGCAATTCTCCAGGAGGTTTTCAGATCACAATTAGAAGTGCTTTAATATATATGCATGTTTGAACTGGGTGCAAAGATGCTTTTGATACCTTAATCTTTTACAGAACTGGGTTAATAGATTTAAAAAGAATTTTTTAAAAATTTAAGCTCTAAATCAGCAATTTTGAAAATGTTGTGAGACTAAGCACAATGAAGGCAGAGACAATGTTTGTCTTGTGCATTTCTGTTTTTGTAGAGCTTAGTTCCTATGACTAGCAGAGTTGAATGTTCAATGAATGTTGAATGAATGAGGGAAAGACACATTGCAAGTGAATTTGGAGAATACTTATAAATTAAATTAGGACTTATAAATGAGCCAAGGGCAGACAAAAAGCTCTAATAAACAATGGAATCTCATTTATTACATCTGGCCTCTAAATCATGAATTCTCCTAATATAGCTTTCAGGATATGCTACAGTCAGGTTTAAGAGATCATAATTTTTGCCACATGGTGGCATCATTGTAGTTATGATGGAGTTTTTAACTAGAAGCTGAAGGAATTTGTTTTTGACATGTTCCATTAAATGCTCATCTTTGATGAAATGTACATTAGGCATTATGCAATTGGCCGTAAAGGTATGATAAAATGTTAAATGTGTATTTTTTTCCTGTGAAAATTTAAGACAACCTTTAAATTTGAGTAATTTCTGCATGTGTAATGATTACTCCTTTCTCTGTAACATAAAGCTTCTCCAATCAAATGCAAACAATTAGATAAAAATAAAACTAGATTAATAATGAGGTAGTGCAAGTAAATTCAAAAACGCAAGTTGGTGCAATATTGTTAAATTTTAAGAAGACATTTTATTTTTCATAATCATTAAAGGATCGCAGGCTTAAGCAGTTTCCTCTGAGCTACTCTGGGATTCTCATACTTGAGATGAAATAATATACTTTCTCTTTGGAATGACATTTTAAACATATTTCTCTCATATTTACTTTTCCCTTATAATAGTCATTATGGTGTTTAGATTGAAACTGATTTGATCACCATTGGGTTGCTCGAACTTCTCTTAACACTTCCCTAAAGAATCTTAGACAAACAATAAAATCTCTCATGTTAGACCCTTGCTTGAATTTGGAAGACAAGAAGCTGGTTATTTTCATCCAATAACCTTTCCCATTTTCCTACTTTGAGCTCAAATTAATTAAAACATTATCTTATTGTTTAATAATTAATTTAATTTTATAATAATAAGAAAAAATTATTTAATATTGTAAATGAAATGCACATTTCATTAGGAAAGCATAAAATATCTTCTTTGTGTAAGATATTTTCTTTTGATGAGGGATTTTGGATTCTCGCTCCTTCCTTGGTTGATATATTTATATATTTAAAAGTCTCTGTCAGTGAAAAGTGCAGATTAAAAAAAAAAAAGCTCTATTGACATTAAATCACAGATTTTGGACTGCTTAGTCATGTTGTCTGGTCTAAAACATATCTATCTTCAGTATTCTTCATTTTCCATGCCTTACTTGTGAAATACATTATTGTAATTCTCTATTTCATAGTAATTTATCCTGTACTTTGTTTTAAATATTGAATATTTTAAAGAGATTTTTGTATAATGAAGACGTAATTAATCTTATTTTTTTCTTGTTTACATTTATCACATATTAGAAGACATTAGTTAAATACTTGGAAACCAGTAATTCTTGAGATAGATTGTGTATTTTACATTTGCAGTTCGATTTTTTTTGTAAGTCATTTGTATTTTATAAAGACAGTAAAAGAGGTAAACACATTAATTAAAGAGGCATGAAGATTCTTACGCTGTGACTTTGAGAGACTTAAATAGATTATGATACCATTGCTTTTCCTGGGGCAGCTCTGAAAAATCATTTAGCCCTTGTAGAAACAGGATGTGACTTTGTAGGAAGCCATGGTAGATAACTTTGTTGTGTAGAAACAGGAGAAAACTGGAAATAGAATATGAATTCTGCTGTAGATATAAAAATAAAAATCTTAGCTGTGTGCTTTAGTAATTTGCTGGAGGCCAAATGTATTAGATATTATCTTTATCCTCACAAAATTTATAAAAACTAGTTGGTCAGACTTTGTAATTTTTATCAAGTTAATCTTCAAAGTATAAATGTATGGTCTTGAGTCTAGAGTTCCATTCCCAGCATCACTGTTGTTCACAACAGTCCCATGCTTAAATACGAATCAAAAGATATGTTCTCGAGAGCCATTGGAATCTAACTTGGAGTTTGGGTAATACTGCATTTAGTGTAAGATTGTGTTGGAAGAATGAGTTAACTATCACATCAGATTTTTATCATAAAGAATTATTCAGAATTATAAATATGCAGCCATGTTCTCTGAATAGGTCAAGGAAATTCTCCGGTTATTGGATTACAGTGATTACTCTGATTACTGTTTTAAAAAATAAATTCTCTGATTTCTGTCCATAGAACAGTCACTCTCTTTATTGACAATGCTTGTATCAATTTTAATCTAATCATAAGAAGTAAGTATCAAAGGGAAATAAGCTGAATATTATGATGTTCTCCATAATGTTTTGCTCTTCCATCAAGTAATGCTGAGCCTACATGTTTCAACTCTCTTCATTTCAATAGTCACCTAAATTGAAGCTAAAAACAACCTTAAGCTTCACAATAACCTACAAAATTCTCAAAATATTTCAGAACAAGGAAGATAAAAGAACAGGGGTACAGAATACTCTCCTTTTCCTTACTAAATTCATTCCCTTACTTTTCAGTATCTGTTCACTAAAATCAAACTGTCTTATTTTGATGGACAATGGCATAATGCGAATGTATCAATTCAATCAACATTCTATTAAAATGAATATATTTGGAAAAACTGGGTAGTTCATTATAATTTTTTTTTTCTACAGTAAAGGAGCACTTTTTGAAAACACCTTAAATACGTTTTTGAATGTTTGGAGCAGTGTTCAGAGGAAGCAACACCAGATGGGACAGGGATTGATGTGAGAAGACAGGCTGGCAGCAGGACACCCTGAAAATCTACTCTGCTTTGGATTAGTAGAAAATTTAGTATGATAACTGAGTTACCAAAGAAGGATATTTTGAAATGAATTTCTTAGTGTCTCTAACGCCTCACCATTGTTGATATGTTTACTATTATTACTCTTTCATTGGTGATGGCTTTGTGCTCTGTTATTTTTGCTCAATTGGCTATAAAAACCAAGGATGTGAAGAAATTCAGAAATTGGTAAAGAGATCTGCTGTATTGCTGGGGCTAGTGGCATGGCATAATAGGTGAAAATAAGGGAGATCAGACATAAATAGCAATTCAGCAACAGGAGAGCAATACTGGGAGATATTTGAAATAATTCGGCAGAATTAACCCAATAGCAAATATTTGACAATCTATAGGCATATCTATGGGCTTACTGTTTTTGTTGTTTATTTATTTTTCATTTTTATTTTTTTTTAGTATATGGACTCCAATAAAGTCTTATGATTCTGTACTCAGAGGCTTTTTGGAATCTCAGCCTGCTTTTATAATGACATCTATCTTAACCTTATGTTGTATATATGATCCTTGAAAACTGATGAATCTTGTTGTGTTGTCAGGTGATAAAATGTCTACTGGTACACCCATTCATTTTCCTCAGGTGTTGTAGGACTGCTTCTATAATGAAGAAGTGCTCATTATGTGCTAAGCCAGCAGAAACATGAGAAACCAGTTAGTCAAGGTCATTCAATATGCTTGGGATAATTCAGGTAGATTAGAAATTTCAGCTCTTTTGATCTTCTTTCTGTATGCTTTGGAAAAAATATATAGATGTTGAAAAGAAGGATGTTAAGGAAAATAATACTCTTTGGTCAGTTCAATCAAGGGCAGTTCTAAAACAGAACTAAAATAGAGAGGTAGCTCCCTCATCCAGGCATTGGACCCTGAACAGCTGTTGCAGTCAGCTTATGCAACCTTGGCACTGTGCTGTGCTTGTAATTGAAGTTCATCTTTATGAAATTTCAGCAAAGCCTGGTCAAAGAGGTTGGTCATTAAAGGCAGGAAGCACAGGAACTTTAGTAAATATAGCAGAAAGAAATGCAGTTTTCTTTAGCAAGGTGTTAAGGAGAGAGCTCTTAAAATTTATCTTAATTTAGTCTTTGAAAAATATGACCTTGCTCTTAAATCTTACTGTAGAGTTGCCTTTGATGCACTTACTTTACATACTGAGGGAGATGACTGTGTTCCCTTAATTAAGTTTGTGTTCTATTGCTTTCTTGGTAAATTCTATTTAGGTAGCTTTATAAATTGACCATAAAAACCCACAGAAGACTGACGTTTCAGGGACCTAGAAGGAAACTATTTCTATTACTTAAGACATTTATTTATGAGATGCAGGTTTATTTAAGTATTAATTTTCTTATTGGCTCTTAGAGTTTATTGTTTTTCCTTCTGAGAAAAATATATTCTGTTAGTAAAGGAAAACAGATCATTAGATAAGCATGGACAATAGTATAAAAATCACAAGAATCTGATTTTAGAAACTCTGGAGAGCAGTATTGCCTGGAGAAGCTGAGTGGCATAGCAATCTGCACTTTCACGAAGTAGGTAGTTTGTTTGGACACAGTTCTAGTACAGAGAGTTTTAAGTGAAAATTCTAAAAATTTCTCAGCTAGGAATGGAAGATGGTATGATGAAAAGAGGAAAGCATGGCAAATCAGGTAGCTTCTCTTTCTTTAGCTCTTTGAATATCTCCTATCAACTTTATTTTTTTATTTTTATTTTATTTTTTGCCACTGTCCGAGGGCACGAGGCTAGGCCTCATTATACACATTCCCTCAAGTTCAAGGCCTTTCCTCAGTTCAGTCTTACTTCTCCTTTGTGGTCCTCTTTACTTTTACCCTTTCCTGATGTCCACGTATTGGACATACATATTGGCTGAAGTGCACAACTGAACGTTGTTGTGGTCTGTCGTACCAGCAGTACCCAAATGAAGGCAGGATACATTAAAGCACTCTTTCTTGCTGCTCAGACGTCTAGGCAGCTGAACACTGAACCAATCTTAGCAAGGTGTTTGCTGTTCTGATTTCCCTTTTACTTACAAGTTACCCCACCTGATATTTCTAGGCCCCGACCCTTAGGGTTATGTTTTTTCCGGGTATTCCAATTTATACACTTAAAAGTTTATAAGTATACTAATTACAGACACTCATGGAAGATTTGACAGACAGACGAGGAGGAGACAATGTGAAGATGGATGCAGAGATAGAAATAATGTGGCTACAAGCCAAGGAAGCTGAGGATTGACAGCCACCTGAACAAGGCAAGGAATTAGTCTCCTATAGAGCTTCCGGACAGAGTATGCCTTTGCTGATACCTTGATTTTGGACTTCGGGCCTTCAAAACTATGAGAGAATAAAATTATTGTTTTAATCCATCAAATTTGTGATAATTTGTTGTTGTATCTATAGAAAACTAATACTAATACAGATTTTGGTACTGAAAGTGGGGTGCTGATGTAACTAATGCCTAAAAGTATGAAAGAGATTTTAGAATTAGATAACAGGTAAAAGCTGGGAGAATTTCAAGGCCTATTGTCACCAGTGGGGTGATGTGAAATCCGATGTCGCCCTAGTGGTGTGGGGGAAGGGGAGGAGGTAGATAGTGGATGGTTGAGTTGTGTGTTGTTCCTTGGTTCTTCCCTGCCGATGCAGCAAAGAATTACAGGTCGGCGAGATTGAGAAAAAGTAACATTTATTGAAAGTTCATTTTAGAAGGAGACAGGCGTGCTAAGGAAAGCTGCAGCTCTGTGGAATTTAGGAGGTGAAGGGATAAGATAGTACACCCTAAAGAGAGGGGTGAGTTTCCAGCCAGGAGTTCTATAACAAAGCAGAGATGGGAAGATCTGTTTACATTTGGGCTGTGATGGGCAGTTTTAGATGATCTCTATGTGAGGTCACCTTGACTGACAGTTGGCTGCTATATAATACTTTGCGTACTGGGCATGTGGTCACCCAGAATTCAGTCTGTTATAACTAGATTCACGAACTTCCAGGTATAGTCATGATATTATAACGATGGTATAATGAGGCTGGAATTAGTGGCTGTGCAGACACTGTAATCTTGGATTTCTCACCTCCAGAACTGTAACAATTTCTGTTGTTTTAAGCCTCCAAGTTTGTAGTAACTTTTTATGGCATCCCCAATAAACTAATAGTGTATCACCTTAACTTGCCTTCATTCTCTGAGGAACTGAATCTTTCTTGATCATGGTTCAAGTTTACACCTTTGGATTATGGTGACAGTCAGACTGACTTCTCATACTGTCAACTTCTCGTACTCCCTTCTCCAAGGGAGCCAACATCTGGTATTTCCAGAGGAGCTAATTCCCTGTAGAAGGACTAACTTTTCTCTGCTGCTCTAGCCTCCATCAGTTTCCAGGTTGTTGGAGCTCATTCTTGATAGTTTCTACTCCTTTGTTTTTCTTCTTTTCTAAAAACACACTGGCATTGTATGGCACCTTCTGCCACTCTTTATCCTCATTCCTATCCTCTGGTCACAAAGACCCCGTTGCTCCTCTCTTTGCACTCTGAAGCCCATTCCTCTTTATAATGTATCCCAGTAGAAATTCAAATGCAAATTTGCATTTTAATGGAAATATAATTGACTTCCTCTGAATGTTTAAATAATTAAGACCTCACATTTACATTTTAATCCAGATACTTCGTTGCCCTACATCTCCTAACTTTTAGGGAAAGAGATCTTTTCTGACAGGTAACAATTGTACTGTGTTGTGGGCACCCACTATGTGCCAAATGCCATGGTAGTCACTTTGCAGATATTGTAGGTGTTCAGAATAAGTCACCCCAAGATGTCCCTCTGTGGTATGCAGACTGTTTTGAGCTAAAGGTGACCGACCAGGCCCTGTGGGCTCAAGCAAGCTTCTGCTCCACTTAAACTACCTAGAAGAATTTGAATCTGGGGCCTTGTTCATAATAAGAAATTATCAGAGATAACTTTTATTGACCTATCTGTAGGGCAGGGCAAATTTCTAATTACCAAACATCTGTTCTTATCATCCTGCAATGACTTTCCTCTCCTCTGAAAGCCTCAATGTGGTCCATAGCTCAGAATGTCATATATACCACATTTTCCTTTCTGTCTTTGAATCTCACATGTATGTGGGGTCTCTGACTTGACTCTCTCATATACGTGGGGTTCCTTGCATGTACATATATATTATTTTTGGTCATTTTCTCTCAATCTGTCTCATGTGGATTTAATTATTAGACCAGCTGAAATAACTTTGAAAGTAAAATTTGTTCCTCCCCCACAATATCATAGTATTTAATCCTCACAATAGTCTTTATTTTATCCCCAGTTTGCAGACTAGGACCAAAGAAATTCATACGGCTTAAAGAACCACAGTACAGACTGAGGGACCCGTGATTCTTCCTGACTTCTATTTATGTTTCAGATTTTATATTCTTTACCATTAAAGCTGTCACATACAAAAAATTTTAAAACCTTTTTCTTTCATTTTGGACTATTATAGTCTCAATGGCAAAAATAATAGTAACTCAGAGTTGACTTTATTGAGTACTTACTACTATCTGGAGTGCTAGACTTCTCATATTAATTAATTATGTATGATCTTTCTTGTAGCCTTATTGGGTGCCCAGCAGTTTCCTGATTACAGATGATGAAAATAAATCTTAGGTTAAATATCTTACCCCAAATCACACAGCTAGTTCGATGTAGGATATGGGAAATGAGTTCTTAGGAGTACAATAACTCAAGAGCTTCAAAGATAAATACAATGTCTTATTATTTATAAGATCCCAAGTTATAGTAGAATAACAAAACTTTGTAGTAAATAGACTGATATGTTCAATAGATGCATTCTGGTTACATACCATATTAATCATTGCTGATCAAAATAAATGTCATGTCAGAATGTTTTTTATGTATCATGACCTTTTAAAAGTCATTTGAAACAACTGTCAATTAAAAGGTAAAATAAAAACAAAAAAACAAAACAAACTCCTGAAACGTGAATAACATGACTAATAAGGAAAGAACTAAACATTTTGAAGCATAAATGGAAAAGGAGAATGTTATGGTTATGGAGAAGCTTTATTGAATATTCACCACTTAGATATGTACAGATGTGCAGTATTCTTATTTGAAATTCTTCAAGAACTGTACTTGGCCTTAACCACCTAATATTTCTTAAGAAGATGGCTTATGTTTTATATCATTCCTGTTTAAAATATCAGCCCAATTCTGTAATTTTTTGGTAGCTAAATCTCAGTCCCTTCCTAATTTATAAGACCAGTCTTAACTTCAACATAGTCTAGATGAATATAAGAGGAGAGTTTCTTGAAAGTGTAAATCTGCAAGATTCAAGCTTACTTTCACACACTATCCCTTTTCTCCTGGGCCGGCTTTCCCATTCCCACCCTAATCTGATGATGTGTGACTGTGTGTTTGTGTGGGTGGCTGGGGACATCTGCCTACATGGGAGATAAGTGAGAGGTACATTTGCTATTCGCTCTGTATTGGTCACTGCTGCACTTGTGTGAAATCGGCTATTAATTCTCTGAGTGCCCAGAGTCCATATTCTGACTCTTAGTGCAGTATAGTTATTGATCCTCTGGGGGCTCTTCTCAGTTTTGTTTTGCGAGGTTCCATAGTAAGTTGTCTTGCTACCAACGATTAGAAAGATGAGACCTCTTGCTTCAAGAGTCTTCTTACACTGTTGAGTACCCATACTACTTCTTGACTGAAGAGACTCCCATATATCTTAGCCACATCTGCTCTCAGTTTTTCTTGCTTTTACCTGTGTGGTTTCTCTTCTCCTGGTAGCTTCAGTGACTCAGCAATGACTTAGTAAATATAAATGCCACAACATCCCACACAGTAGGGAACTATGCAAGTGCCTCTGCTCTGCCCTTCACTGTGGGAGTGAGTTGAACAATCCCTTCTCCTCCATAGCAAGATGAGTATTGGGGACAGTTAGGGATGCTCTGCACTCTGCTACACCAAAGACAGTGTCTCTTAGGTTGTATCTAGCCTCCTTATATCAAAAAATGGTGGTGTGTAGACTGATATTTAGAATTTACTGGAATAGTTTGTTTTAGCAAGTCCTGACACAAGATGATTAACCACACAGTTGGTGTCTGATGTTTTGTTCTCAGCTGAAACTATTCCTGCAGCAATCCCTAGTGCATTCTATTTAACTCTAGATCTGAGAGGGTTGTGTTAATAGTTCTAGGTCCTGGCTGAACTTTAGGCTCACTTGAAAGTATTTAGAAACCACCTGCTCAGTGTCTGCCCCTAACTAAGTCACAATCCCTACACAGTATTTTTTAACCAGTGAACTAGAAGAGAATCTTAGTGAAGATGAATGACCATTGCATTAGCTCATTAAAACCTCATAATCTCATAATAGGAAGAAAACACTACTAGAAAATCTAAACCGAAGAAGTTTAGATTCTGCTATAGTTGAGTAAGGAATCTCAGTTCTTTTCTCAGTTGGCTTCCAGATAGCAGAGCAAAGAGAGAAACAGACTGTATAATACAGCATTCATTGTCTAATTAAAGAACACATTAATTGTTATTCAGATTTAAAATGTTTTCTTTATATAGAAGGAACTGATTGCATGAGTCTTAATACTAAGATACATTAAAAAATATAATGGTTCATGTCTCCGATAACACTTTTATAATATAAAAAATGTTTAAATATCTTGTTATTGCTTTTATTTATTTTCAATAAGAGCTAAAAAATATTACATCGTGGAAGAGTTGACAGTGTTGGGATGCCTTTAACCTAGTCTGATTCTGTCAGTACATTGATTTACAGATGCTGATGGTGCTATTTGGATCATTATTTGATCAACCATGTAAATGACAATGTTGAGCATGCCACACATAGCCTAGGTCTGTACAATCCTGAGGTCTGTTTACTTCTTCCAATGAGTTACTTGGAAAATCAGCATGATATGTGGATAAGTTGATGACTTTTAGAACTGGAAAAATTAATACCTCTTCCATAATTTACTAGTTGTGCGATCTTGGAAAAATCACTTAATTTCTTTGAGCCTCATTTTTTTCATTTTTAAAATAGTAGTTACTCTCTGTCTTTAAGGGGTTATTGTGAGGACTAGGTGAGATGGACATAAATGTAGAGACCCTAGAGTAGTGGCCGGTACATGATAGATATTCCATAAATGTTGGTGGGGATTATTGTTACTATATAATCTGACTCATTTAAGGAAATTATCAATTCCTTTGGGGACTTGAATATATTTATGGTGTTGAACATTGTCCTTTCAGATTTAGACAACAAGCCTCTCCAGTGAAGGTAATATCAGAATAGGATGATGACCTTAAAAATTAAATTTTTTATACTCCTTTGTTTTGCTGTTGTTCATTTCTTTTTCTTATATAAAGAGCTTATATGAAGCAAAGGAAAGATAAAACTGTGTTAAAGATACTTGTTTTTAATTTATAATAGGGATAGTCATTGGAGTATTGGAAATTTGATGCATTATACCACAGTCTGTTTCATTATATAGATTTCTTTGTAAAAAAAGAAACATTACTATCTGTTCATGGGCTTTTACTACCTTTTCAATCTACCAGACCTGCCACAAACATCCTAAATTTGTAACTTCAAAAATATTGTTCCCTTTTAGCACAATTCACGCTTCTGCACATTGTGTAGACTGCACCCTTTATGAATTATACTACTGAGATAGCACATATGCGGTTAAATTTTTCATGGCTCCACGGTACTCATACTAATTCTGTTCATGCCTTACCTGGGTTTTGTGTTCAAGGGACTCAGAAGTATTAGTTTTTGTTTTTTAAATAGGGACGAGCACAGTAATTGTTGGTATTTACTGATTTTTATAAAAATTTCTATTTAAACCCAGCTCCACCAGGCACACAGCTGTCTCTGTCTCTTTAAGAGCTCGCATTTTTATTCACGTAAAATTCTATTACTAAAAACAGAAAAATCAGCCCTTTTTTTTCTTGAGTACTAATAAATTTGGATGACCGAGTTATATGCCTCATGAAACTTTATATTAAACATAAAAAACATTAGCAAGAAATGCGAAGACAAAAAGTGTCTTAAAATCTATACGTTGAAATAGCTTTTAACCCAGCACCCATATTATTATGAGACTATCTATATTTTGTAATCTCCACCAACATATGGCTATAAATCTGATTTCCTAGGAAAAAATAAACTTTCAAAGGAAATATCAATTTCATGTTTTGCTTTCCAAACCTTTATATAAAGTCATTTATAATTGTCACTGGCAAAGTCATCATAATTTGTTTTCTTGGTGCCTGGGGGCAGCTAAACCCCTTTTGCTTTTTGATTTTATATTCACCTTTTCCTGTTTCTTCTGGAGAGTGAGCAAAAGGAACTTGTAAAAGACATAATATGAGTCATCCTTCAACAAAAGATTTCTCCTGAGATGGTACTTCTGAGTGTAAATTGCCTTCTTTCTTTTCCTCTCAAAATAAGGACTGAGGGTTGTTTATTCTCTCTACTGCTTTGGCTATTGTGCCTATAATGTTTCTCTCTCTGTTAGTTTAGTGGATGGCAATTACATATTGTTTCTCTAGGTGCCAATTGTAACTGCCATCTTGCTATCACAGTCGTGGGAGGCAATTGTGTATCCTTTCTTTTTTTTTTGAGAAGGGTATATATAATCAGTAATTCTATCTATTACAATGGCAAATGGGTGGTGTCTAGAGCAGACTCTCCTTTTTCAAAATAAAATGATATATGTGTTGGATGTCCAACTGTTAAGCGAACTAAAAACTTAAAAAAAAAAAAAGAAAAGATGTCAGGAAATCAAATGATGTATTGCTTATTTCAAAAGTTTTTTTTCCTGTTTTTGTTGATCATAAAGAGTGATATATGAAATTTATGATGAAAATGTATTGAAAGACAGATGCACATTTAGAGTATAATGAAAAAATTACAAAGACATTTATCATTAAATAAGCAAACCTGGTATACATTGATTTAAAGAAAGGATATTTAAAATTGAAAATTAATCTTACCACTTTTTATTTATGATTTTACAAACATGGCATAAAATTTTTTTCCTAGTTTTTAAAAATTTATCAGGGTGACAGTGGTTAATAAAATTTTATTTTTCGATTGGAGAAAGATGTAGTTTCTTCTAAGATATGTTGACATAGTTCAGGTGTCTATAATTTTGAGAGCAAAGTGCCGCACCACAGGTGCATTATAATATATTTGAGACTTATTTTGTACTTCACCATTTGTTGGTGACTAGAAATAAACAGTCCAAAATAGGAAATTATAAACATTCCTGCTGGTGTGCTGAGCAAATCACTCAACCACTCTAAGACTGAATTTTCTAATTTTTAGAATAAGAAACGAATATTTGTTTTATAGGGCTAATGGGATGATTAAATGAGACTTAGTACATAAAGCACTTAGCCCAGTCTCTAGTATGTAATCCAAATGTGCCATCTATCCTATGTCTGTAGCAGTGATAATAGTGATGAAATGTGAGAGTTGAAAAGGACTGCAAGGGTCATCCATCCCAATTTCTTTATTTTATAAAAAGATAAGAGGTAAGAGGATGTTCTCAAGGTCACAGAGTTGGATGGCCAACTTCAGATCACTGTTCATGGTATTTGCTATTCTATTCTGCAGTGTTTTCTGCAAGTGACTCAGAATCCTATATTTTGTCATCACAGTGCTGGTATTTCATAATTACTTTATAAATGGCAATAGCCATAGCTACAATATTTTTAGTCATAAGCAGTAAAGAGAACAAGTGAGAATTTCAAAAAGCAACTGTATTTGCTGCTCAATTTTCTTTAAGTGAATCCCTGGAATTCGATCTATGTTGGACTGACAGGCATTTCACGATCAATAGCAACTTTGGAGAATGAGTTCAGATTTCTTAGCCTGACTACTAAAGTATATTGCCTCTGATCTGAGGCTAGTAAAACATGTTTTACTCTTTATATGTTACCTAATTTTTTATGTACAATATCAATAGAGAAATATTTGTTTCCATTTTTAAAAGGAAAATTTTATTGACTCTAGAAATCATTAATTTATTACAACTTTGCATTATTATTTTGTCTCATAGTCACTAAAATTAAAACATTTTAGTATAGTAATATCAGTATTTTGAAGACGAGTTTAAACTTTCATCTGATGCTTTTGGTTTGTCTAGATTACTTCATGATAGCGACTGAAATAATTTAGTTATAGTGGTTTCATCATTCTGAATTTCCTCTATTAAATAAATACTTAGCAGTATAACCACTCTATTGAAATGATCTCTTATAAGATTTCACAATGAAGAAATTTGTATTTATGGTATATTATTTGATTAGAACATTTTCTGCTATATGCAACAGAAAAGCCCCAACCCCAAAAGGTTTAAACATAAGAAATTTATTTAGTCATGTAGGGTAGGGCTACTCTAAGGTTGGTTAATTAGGGGATATAGTGAAGTCATCAAAGACTCGGATTTTTCTATCTTGTCTGTCTGCTATTTTTATTCCGGTGGTATTTTTCATATAATTACAAGATGGTTGCTATAATCCCAGGTATCGCATGGAGATACAATAACGCCCAGCAGAAGGGGGACCATCTTTTCCTTATCTCTTTTTGTGACTGTAGAAACTTCTTCCAGACGTCTCCCAATAGACTTGCTCTTCTTCCTCAGTGGACAAAATCACAACACATGTCCATGCCAACAGAGAGTGGAAATATTATGATTGGCTAGATTATCTAGGCTTCACTTCTGGGCTATGGCTGGGACCACTATTTATGAGAATAAGGAAAGGGGCAATGGCTGTTGGATAGGTAACCGAGAGTGACGTATAGATGGAGCTTGACAATAAGTGATAGTAAAACTAGGAAAGAAAGGAAATAAGGGAGAACTCTAAAAACCATAAATAACATTAATGCTTATCTTTTTAATTTATCTGGAGAAAAAGGAGAAGAAATATAACTTAATTGTGCCATCTAAATGATTTCTTCTTCTGGTAAATTGTCCTCCTGCTGTTGATGAGAAAAATTATTCTATTTGTGTATTAGAGTCCTGCTAGCTTAATAGATCCCTAATGAAATTAGCAGAGGGCTTGTGTTTCATTATGCAACTTTACAGACAAAAAATTCTTATTAGAGAAACCTACAAGTATTTTTATGCCGAGTACTTACACAACTTATTTTTTGCTATTAAAGACTATTTGGCTATGGTCCTTTATAAGACTCCATTTATTAAAGAGTTGTAAAATAAATGGTATCCTGTGGCATTTTCTAGCATTAATTTGACATCAGTTTTTGAAAAAAAATTGTTTGGAGTCATCACAGTAGTAGTGAGAATCTGAAGTCAGACAATTAGTGCTTTCAAAGCATAGTAATTTGGAATGTCCTTATTATTATCAGAAATAAAAATCTGTTTCTCTATGAAGACTAAGACATTGGAGATGAAACATAGGCACAGGACAGTGAGATATAAGCACCCCAGTGAATTTTGAGAACAGAAAAAGATTAGGTGGTTAGATGGTAAACTAGTTGATATATGATCAATAAAAGTTACAGAGGATAGGATCAGTGCTGTGGTGATCAGGGTATGGGAAGACAGGTTGGAACAGAGATTAGTCAAAAGTCAAGAAAGAGGTGACAGCATTTAATCCCGATAAGGTGTGGTCCCAGATAGCCCCATGTCATTAAAATAAAACAAAAGGAAAAGATCTAGATTCTAGATACTTATGTTCTTTCTTTCTACATCTTCATTTATTCTGCTACAAACTTTCTCCTCACTGCCTACTTATGTTACAGGACTTTGCTTTTCCTGGTCTCATTTTATCCTGTGGTTTCTTCATCATAAATTTATCACATTCTATTATAAACATTTGTTGGCTCCTCTGTATACTTTTCTGGATGTTGAAAACAGGAGCGTTGCTTCTTCATTCTGTGTCTCAAGCATGTTGCAGAGTACTAGTAATAGTCTCCACTCAATAATGAATGGATTCCTACACTGATACACCGGTTCTAATCTGAAGAAAATAAACCCAGAATATGATATCCTCTTCCTGTTGAGTCTTCAACCTTTTCTTGCAAAAGCATTTTTGATCTAGAAGGCACTTTTCACTTTTTGAGGTAGGTTGATAGCATTGATAGCTTCAATTAATGGCTTCCTTTCAATCTGTATTTTTGCAATGTGACCTTGCAAACTCCTCACTTTGGGAGGTAGATCTGTTTAATTATTCTTGTATTTGGGCTACCTTAGAAATATTCTTTAGACAATAGAATGGGAAAGAGAGGCATTGTGCCAATTTGGATCCTAGATCTCAAAAAAATCTTGTACTCTTTTATTCTTTACTGGAACCATGCACTTGTTTGTGAACAAGAGAGGGCTAGCCTGATTGAGGATGTGCTATCATGTGGAGTCCTCTCACCCTTCTTTTTCAACATCATACTTATAATTGTGGCTAATGCAATAAGAAAAAGAAATAAAATGTATAGAGACCAGAAAGAAGAAATAAAACTGTCTTTGTTCACAGATAACATGAAGATCTATGTAGAAAATCTGAAAGAATTGATAAAAAACTCCTGTAATAGATTCAGGATATAAGGTTAATATACAAAAGACAATCACTTTCCTATATATCAGAAATAAGTAGAATTTGAAATGAAAAACACAATACTATTTACATTCACATGAAATATTTATGTATAAATTTAACAAAATATGTATAAGATCTATATGAGGAAAACTATAGAACTCTGATAAGTAAAATAAACTAAATAAAGAGATATTCCATATTCATGGATAGGAAGACCTAATATTTTGAAGATGTCAGTTCTTTCCAATATGACGTATGGATTCAATGTAATCTCAGTAAAAATTCCAGCAAATTACTTTGTGGATTTTGACAGACTATTTCCATAGTTTATACAGAGAGTCAGAAAACTCAGAATAAGCAACACAATATTGAAGAACAAAGTAGAGTACTAGCAGTCTTCAATGTCAAGCCTTTCTGTCACACTATATTAATCGAGACAGTGTCGTTTTAGTGAAAGAACAGACAAATAGGTCAATGAAACAGAATAGAGAACCCAGACATAGACCTTTATAAATATTGTCAACTGGTCTTTAACAAGAAGCCAAAGCAATGATAGTCTTTTCAACGAATATGCTGGAACAACTAGACATCCACATGGAAAAAAAAATGAACGTAGACACAGTCCTTTTAATCTTCCCCAAAATTAACTCAGAATGGATCACAGACATAAATGTAAAACACAAAGTGATGAAATTCCTAGAAGATAACATAAGAGAAAATCGACAAATTTGGGTATGGTGGTGACTTTTTATGTACAACACCAAAGGCATGATCCATGAAAAAAATAATTGATAAGCTGGACTTCATTAAAATTTAAAAAACCTTCTGCTCTGCAGAAGACAATATCAAGAGAATGAGGATACAAGCCACAGACTGCAAAAAAAATTTGTAAAAAACACACCTGATAAAGGAATATTATCCAAAATACACAAAGAACTCTTAAAACTCAATTAGAAAACAAACCAATTAAAAAAATAAAACTCAATTAGAAAACAAACCAATTAAAAAAATGGTCCAAAGACCTTTACAGACACTTCACTATATATATATATATACACACACACACACACACACACACATATATGTATATGTATATATATGTGTGTGTGTGTATGATAAGAAAGGATGTTCTATATTATGTGTCATCAGGAAAATGCAAATAAAAAAATGAAATATCACTACACACCTATTATAAAATGTCCAAAATTCAGAACACTGGCAACACGAGACTCTGGTGAGGATGTAGAGCAAAAGGAACTCTCATTCATTGCTGGTAGGAATGCAAAATGGTACAGCCACTTTGAAAGACAGTTTGGTGTTTTCTTTCAAAACCAAACATTATATGATCCAGCAGTCACACTCCTTGGTATTTTCCCAACAGAATTGAAAACATCCACACAGAAATCTGCACACAGATGTTTATAGCATCTTTATTCATAATTGCCAAAATGTGGAAGAAACAATAAATGTCCTTCATTAGGTGAAGGGCTAAATAAGCCATAGTACATCCAGACAGTGGAATATTGTTAGTGGTTAAAAGAATTGATCTGTAAAGCCATGAAAAGACATGGAAGAACCTTAAATGCATATAACCAGTGAAAGAAGTCAATGTGAAAAGACAATATACCGTATGATTCCAACTATACGCCATTCCGAAAAGGCAAAATTGTGGAGACAATAAAAAGATTATTGACTGCTAGAGTAGAGAGCTTAGATTTGGCACAAAGGATTTTTAGGGCAGTGAAGATACTTGGTGTGATACTGTAGTGATGGGTACATGTCATTTTACATTTGCTTGAACCCGTGAATGTATAACACCAAGAACAAAGTATAATATAAACTATGGGTGATTGTGTCAATGCAGGTTCATTGACTATAACAAATGCACCACTCTGGTTGTGGAAGTTGATAATGGGATTGGGTGGGATATGAATATGTAGGGGCAAAAGGAATAGATGGGAAATGTCTATCCCTTTCCTCGGATTTGCTGTGAACCTAAAACTTCTCCAAAAAAAAAAAAAAACTTAATTGAAAAAATATCTTGTGAAAGAGAATCCAGTTGTTTTATCTGAGACTATTATGGACCAGCCTTAGCTGGTCAAATCCCAAACAGAGAACAGTGTATGGTACATTTATAATGCTTGATAAATGTAAGTTATTATTTTCTCCCTATATATTTTCACACCTAGCATCTCTTTTCTTTGACAAAATTCACTGTGTGACCAATTTTGGTGGTTTGTATTTTTTTTAACTATCTTTGTATTCATGCCTCCTCCATATGATTATTTACAGGATTTGATTGTTAGCCATCTAGTTTAGTCTAATATACCTTTTCCTCAGAAAAATGCTGCTACCTTCATAATTTTAATTATGTGAAGTATTAAGATAACTCCATAATTTGCAGGTATACTTTACAACTACTCTTCTTTTATCTATATATATAAAGTCTACTCGACAACTTCCAATCTTGCCTATCCTCTTAGGAGATCAAATTCAACATGAATAATATTTCTTATCGTATTTCTTTTTCAAGTAATCCTATTACTGAAGCCCAAATTGTACAGTTATTTTTGGCTCTATTCTCTCTTTCCACTGAGATCTATTCTTCTTTCATAATTTTAAGTTTTGTCTTATTTATTCAACAAATTTCAATAAAAGTCTTTTATATATTTGCATTGCAATCTTTTTATTTGAAGGCAGTTTTTGCCTTTTTCCTCTTGTTTCTCACATTTCTAAAGGAGTTAATGTTTACTGAGATCCTCATTCTGGAGGAGACACTGGGCTACATGTTTTATTCATTCTTTTATTTAGTAATATATTTTTAGCCACTACCAGGGGCAGTCATTGTTCTAGGTACTAATAATACAAGAATATGTTGTGTGAAATATGCATACTTTTTGCCTTCCCAGAACTAATAGTCTAGTAGATGAGAGTCAGGGAGACAGTGTGCGAGTAAACAAACAAGCAAAAAAGCCCTTCCCAAAAGAAGGCCAGTTATAAGATATTGGTATGAGTACATATTCAAAACTCTTATTCTTAAGAGAAAGTGAATTTCCTTGCGCCGAACACTGTGAAACAGCCCATGTTGAGTAAAGCTTGTAGGAGACTTCTAAGTGATCTAGGGGTGACACATCAGAAATCTGTTCTGTGAAGAACCAACACAACCAAGCTCTGTCGTGAGACACCTAAGCTTAGGACATACTCAGAAAAATTCTATTGTGGAAAATGAGTTTACAATCCCAAATCATTAAATGAATAATGAAGATCAATTCCAGAAAGTGTATTACAGAGTCTACAAGTAGATCTCGGGCCTAAGAAAACAATTAGAAGAATGTTCAGTACCCGTATTTGAAATTCAATGAAAAAATGGACAAGGATTAGAAATTCCATATAGCTAACAAATGTAGGAAGAGATACTTAAACATATGGTAATTGGAAAAATGCAAATTAAGAAAATGGAATATCAATTTATACTTATCTAATCAACAAAAAATTTAGAAAATATGATAAATACCAAATTTCGGTTGAGACATGAGACTATGTAGATTGTAGCAATTATTCTGGAGGGTGATTTTACAACACTTAGTCATATTAAATACTGACACTTCCTATGGCCTTAAACTCCTGTATTCTCCCCCCACCCAGAAGCAGTTCCATAGAGAATGTGTACCAGTATATTGGTAGGCTTGTAGTGGTAGAGGGGAGCTTGAGGCAACAAGTAGATCAAATATGATAGAATAGTATGTAGCACTTAGAAACAATGGCTAGATGGATACAGCAACATAGATTCACAGATTTCTAAAACATGTCTTTGAGTAAAAACAACGAGAAATAGAATGAAATATATAAACCAAGAACATTTATGTAATTTATACCCATGCCCAGAAAAATAACACTGCATATTTAAAAGAACATATGCAATCAAAGATACATGTCTGATGGTGGAGCGGGGAATAAAGGTGACTTGGGAAGGAAAGAGTTAAAAGTAAGAGAAAGCCTACCACAGACTGAAAAATAAAATACAATATAAATGGTGAGGTTTCCTTTAGAGATAAAAGGAGGTAATCACTTTCAAGAAATAAGAAATTAGGAAAATGAACCATTTAGAAGTTCTGCATGTAAAGATGCATTTGACGCTAAAAAAAGGCTGTGAAGGAAACGAGTCATATGCTATTACAGAAAACGGCAGGTGTCAATGTGGGAAAAGAGCTCTACTCAGACTGGTCAGGAAAGGGGGCCCTGAGCTGGTGAAGTTTAAGCCAAAACAAGTAGGATGAGAAGCAGCCAGCCATGTAAATACTCATGAGAAGAGCCTCCCAGACACAGGCTGGCCTGTTCTAGGAATTGAAAGAATGCCAGTGCAGCTGGTGTGTGGAGAACAGGGGGAGACAAGTCTAGGAGAAGATATAATCAGAGGCTAAGGCATGTAAAGCCTTTGGATTTCATTCTAATTATAATGAGATAGCCTGCAGAGTAATAAGCAGATGTTAAGATTTGGATTACATTTTTAATTTTTAAGCATTTACTCTGGCGCTCTGAGTAGATCTGTTAGAAGAGAGCAACAGAAGGAGCTGTCTTGGACTATAGTGGTGGCCGTGGACATGGAGAGAAACAGAGACAAGATTTAGTTTGGAAGTTGAATTAACAGGAATTACTGATAAAATGGTTTGGGAGGTGAAGGAGAGAGGGAAAAAAAGACTTTTGGGTTATTAGCTTACCAATTCACTGAAAGGAAGAGTAGGTAAGAAATATATTTTGAGATAAAAATGAGAATTCAATATCAGACAGGCTAACTGGCCTCTTGGGAGACATCCAAGTGAAGATGTCAAATAATATATTGGATAAAAAAGACTGTAATACCAAGGATAGGACTAAGCAAGTGATGTAAATTGGAGAGGTAGTTTTATATGGACCATATTTAAGTCATGAGAAAGATGAAATTGTGTAGAGGGAGAAAAAGATATTTGTGCAGCACCTTGAGAAACTCTCTCATTTGGATGTCTGGTGTGGGCAGAAAGACTGAATAGAGGTGGCCGATGTGGCAGAAGGAAAACTAGTGTGGTTTTCCCGAAGCCAAGCGTGCAGCGTTTCACTCGGTGCTGCTGAGAAAATAAGATGAGGACAGGAAGATGAGTCCATTAATTTGGTAACACAGAAGCCATTGGTGACCTTAAAAGGAATAATTCCGTGTTGCGTGAGGGCCAGAGGCCAGAGTGGAATGAACTAAGGAGTGAATACATGAGAAAATGGAGGCGACACCTGTAGACAACACTTTGGAAATTTGTCTCTGAATAATTAGGGCCACAGGTATAGGTAAGGAATGTCGGTTTAAATGTACTAGTATGTTATTTAAGAACCTTTACAAATTCTAAATACTTTATTCCAGCCATACTTATTCAGTCATTCTCCAAGGCCAGATTGAATGGGAGCATTTAGTTTTCTCACAGAAACTGATTATGGAATCTCCCAGGGAAGATTAATAATTTAGCAACCCATGAATCCAATATTCTCGAAGTATTTGTTCACCATTACTAGGGGTGGAGTCTGCCACAGCAAAGATTTTTGTTTATTTTCATTTTCACTCCAGCTAGGTATTTTCTTTTTCTGTGAGAGCAGTATAAATCTACATGTTGTTGAGGATTCGAGAAGTTGAGAACCGAGTTCTTGGCATCATATTTATGATTTATTCTGTTGATAATTTAGGGGCTTTTGTAGATGGACACCAGGACAGTTTCCGAGGTAGCCTATCTGTTCAATACAGCTTTTTTTTTTTTTAATCACAGTTCCTTTGCTCATGGTAATAACATTCCATTTATAAATTCTCACCTTTCATGCTCCCCCATGCCCTTTGTATTTATATAATTTCTTCAAAGTCAGTTTTTTTCCTGACCCATCTATGTTAATGACCCCTTTTTTGGATTCCTGCCCTAGTTTTTGTTTGTAACACCTGTTTAGTAATTAATTAAGTTTGGCCTTTACTTGCAATTAATTTTTAATGTTATTTTTATTTACCTAAATGAATGAATACTCATTTATAGTACCTAATAATGTTTTTGATTGGCTCCTGAGGAATTTGTTGGTTAGTTTATATGCTGAGACTCTCTGTGACACCTATCTATACCTATATTTTTCCTCAGAATGTATACACAGTAAGTGACATCAAACATTAGACTGAAAATTGAATGCCTTCTTTCCCTTTGCCTCTGACTTATATTAAAAGAATTTAAAGTCAATTTACCTATTCTCATATCCAAAATGTATCACACTGACCTCTTAGTAAAAATGAAGAACAAAACTTTGATAAATTTTTGAAAATCTGGAGTCATGCAGACATGCTTTAGAACTGTATTTCTGTCATGTACAACTTTGCAGATGAAGACATGTTTCTAAATCTCTCTGATCTTTTGTCATGTGGAACTAAAAACCTATTTCTTTGTGATATTTCAATAAGATAATTGTAAAAAGTACCATGAGATATTAATTACCTTAAAAATAGTAATAAAACAAAGTAAAAAATTTTGGCTGCCCAAGTTGAAATTAGGCCCCATGGTCTCTTCAGTTTTATGACTTTGATACAGTCTGGGTGATTTATATCAAAGGGCATATTTGGCCTAATTTTCAATGTGGGTAGGATTTTTCTCTCACTTACAAATGCAGTGCTTTTCACTACTTGAAGAAATTCTATGTTTCTGTTGAACTGAATTTCAAGTGATCATTTAGCCTTCAAATGTGCATGTATGACCCTGATTTTAGTTTTCCTTCCTCCTACTCCTTCAAAAATGACTTCCCACTAGGATAATCAGGAAAAAAACTTGCATGTATCATATCTAGTTCTAAGTCAGTTCTATGCCACGATTGCCTTTCTGTGCTGTACTTTGATCTAACCTTGGCTAAAAACCTGATTAGTGATAAAAACTTCTCAGAACTCCTTTATTATCATCTTTCTTCTCATGATGTTTTTATCACATTGGATCTTAATGAAATGAATGTGGTAGAACGCCTAATGTGTTTTATCTTTCTTCCTTCTAATTTGCCATTTACAAAGTCTAGATAGCTATAACAGACTTTACTGTAGATGAATATATCTGATAGAAATTACTATGTTGGAGACAAAAAAATACATTTTAAATCAGACTTCGAAATATCCCAGTACTCATAAACCATGACAAGAGAACAAAAAGGTTATATCTATTTCAGATTTCATAAACATACCTTAGAACCTTACTTTTCTGCTTTCAGGACCACCTCAAAATGTTTCATTCTTCAACACTTCTGCATGTAAGTCTCCATCCTCCTTCAGGAAACCCCGCTCCTGCCCTTAGTTCTATTATGAGACCTACAATCTTCCAGCAGGCTGTGAGGCTGGGCTCTAACCCTCCAAAGCTAATCCCTGCAGTGGGGTACACTTATCCCTCTTCATTAGTTTTTGGTGTCCAGTGATTTACTGATTTACAGACACATGCACAAATGAAATGGTTAAACCAAAATCCATGTTACAAATACAAACATTTTCCTGATTGTAATTGTAATCTTGCAGAGTCAGTCTTCGACAAATGGGAGCAAATGCCTCTTTATGTCATTATGCTGAACCGAAAATGATGTGAATTGGAAAGGCAGCTTTCTTCTTCCCTCCCTCTCTCCCTTCCTTCCTTTACCTACTTTGCTTCAATTGTGCTTCAGTATTTTTTTCTAGTACATAAAAATCAAGAATCATTACAGCATTGAAAATTATAGCACTTCTTGATGGGCAACGCTTTTTTATTAAATTTACTGGGGTGACAGTGGTTAATGAAATATAGGTTTCGAGTGTACA
>NW_011888791.1:11451759-11452573 GCF_000151845.1 Pteropus vampyrus | reverse complement strand
TCTGGGTGATTTATATCAAAGGGCATATTTGGCCTAATTTTCAATGTGGGTAGGATTTTTCTCTCACTTACAAATGCAGTGCTTTTCACTACTTGAAGAAATTCTATGTTTCTGTTGAACTGAATTTCAAGTGATCATTTAGCCTTCAAATGTGCATGTATGACCCTGATTTTAGTTTTCCTTCCTCCTACTCCTTCAAAAATGACTTCCCACTAGGATAATCAGGAAAAAAACTTGCATGTATCATATCTAGTCCTAAGTCAGTTCTATGCCACGATTGCCTTTCTGTGCTGTACTTTGATCTAACCTTGGCTAAAAACCTGATTAGTGATAAAAACTTCTCAGAACTCCTTTATTATCATCTTTCTTCTCATGATGTTTTTATCACATTGGATCTTAATGAAATGAATGTGGTAGAACGCCTAATGTGTTTTATCTTTCTTCCTTCTAATTTGCCATTTACAAAGTCTAGATAGCTATAACAGACTTTACTGTAGATGAATATATCTGATAGAAATTACTATGTTGGAGACAAAAAAATACATTTTAAATCAGACTTCGAAATATCCCAGTACTCATAAACCATGACAAGAGAACAAAAAGGTTATATCTATTTCAGATTTCATAAACATACCTTAGAACCTTACTTTTCTGCTTTCAGGACCACCTCAAAATGTTTCATTCTTCAACACTTCTGCATGTAAGTCTCCATCCTCCTTCAGGAAACCCCGCTCCTGCCCTTAGTTCTATTATGAGACCTACAATCTTCCAGCAGGCTGTGAGGCTGGGCTCTAACCCTCCAAAGCTAATCCCT
>NW_011888791.1:11450341-11451709 GCF_000151845.1 Pteropus vampyrus | reverse complement strand
ATTCAATACATCATCTGTATATTACATTGTGTGTTCACCACCCAAAGTTAAATTTCCTTCCATCACCATATATTTAACACCTTTACCCTTATCTACCTTCCCTACCCCTTCCCTCTGGTAACCACTGAATTGTTGTCCATGTCCATGAGTCTCTGTTTGTTTGTCATGTTTTTTGCTTTCAGTTTTATATTCCAAATATAAGTAAAATCATGTTTCTTAATTTTTTCTGTTTGACTTATTTCACTTAGCATGATAATCTCAAGATCCATTCATATTGTCACAAGTGGCAGTATTTCATCGTATGGCTAAGTAATATCCCATTGTATATATGTAGCACATCTACTTTATCCAATCATCTATTGAATAACACTTCAGTTGTTTCCATATCTTGGCCACAGTGAATTATGCTGCTATGAACATCAAGGTACATATATCTTTACAGATGAATGTTTTCAAATTTTGGGGGTAAATATCCAAAAGAGGAATTTCTGCGCGATATGGTAATTCTATTCCTAGTTTTTTGAGGAACCTCCATACTACTTTCTGTAGTGGCTGTACCAATTTATATTCCTGCCAGCAGTGTATGAGGGTTCCTTTTCCCCCAAAACTTCTCTAACATTTGTTTTTTACTTGTCCTGATGATAACCATTCTAACAGATGTGAGGTGGTATCTCATTATGGTTTTATTTAGCATTTCTCTAATAGCTAGAGAAGTTGAGCATCTTTTCATATGTCTGCTGGCCATTTGCATGTCTACTTGGGAGAAGTGTCTGTTCAGGTCCTTTTTAATTGGAATTTTTTTTATTGTTGAATTTTATGAGTTTTTAGTATATTTTGGATATTAGGCCCTTATTGAAGGCATTGTTTTCAAATATCTTCTCCCATTTGGATGGTTGCCTCTTTGTCTTATTGATGGTTTCTTTTGCTGTGCAGAAGCTTTTTAGTTTGATGTAGTCCCTTTTATATGTTTTTGCTTTTACTTCCCTTGACTTTGAGGTCAAATTCATGAAATCTACTCTAAATCTAAGGTCCATGAGTTTTGTATCAATACTCTATTGAATAATAGTGATGATAGTGGACAGTCAACACAAGATAAAATACTTGTTAACTAAACAAAACCTCCATAGTAACTTCAAGCTTTCAGAAATTTTTTATTTTTTATTTTTTATATCAGGTCAAATATTGAGTTACTGTAAATAAAAGAAGACCCTGTGAAGAAGAATTATCTCTCATTCAAGCAACCTTCAAGAAATGGGAAAGATGTTTTAAAAGGAAGTAATCAACTAAAATTTTACCAACTACAGCCAGAAAACATATCAAGAAAAAAGATCAGAACTCACAAATATTTCTCTAAGCAAGAAACAAATT
>NW_011888791.1:11449584-11450291 GCF_000151845.1 Pteropus vampyrus | reverse complement strand
ATTCAATACATCATCTGTATATTACATTGTGTGTTCACCACCCAAAGTTAAATTTCCTTCCATCACCATATATTTAACACCTTTACCCTTATCTAACTTCAAGCTTTCAGAAATTTTTTATTTTTTATTTTTTATATCAGGTCAAATATTGAGTTACTGTAAATAAAAGGAGACCCTGTGAAGAAGAATTATCTCTCATTCAAGCAACCTTCAAGAAATGGGAAAGATGTTTTAAAAGAAAGTAATCAACTAAAATTTTACCAACTACAGCCAGAAAACATATCAAGAAAAAAGATCAGAACTCACAAATATTTCTCTAAGCAAGAAACAAATTATTGTGACACAAATTCATTTATTGTAGAAAAATTTAAAAATTATGTTCCTAGACACATAAAGAAGACAATAAAAATAAATCAATGAAGATATATAACCATTATCAACATTTTGGTGACTACTTAGGTCTACTAATTTATAATTTTTCTATTTACTAATCTGAATAAAATTTTATTTTATAATTTAATTAGTCTAAATGTGTAATAAATCATGATTCTCTCATATTACTAAATACTTTTGAGAACTTGAAATTTGAAGCTATGATATCCCATGATAAGTATGTGCTATGATTTAATTAATCATCTATGGCACAATTAGGAAGCTTTCAAAGACTCATTTACTTTATCAAAGTGTATTTTATATTCTACAATAAT
>NW_011888791.1:11448294-11448669 GCF_000151845.1 Pteropus vampyrus | reverse complement strand
GATTCTCTCATATTACTAAATACTTTTGAGAACTTGAAATTTGAAGCTATGATATCCCATGATAAGTATGTGCTATGATTTAATTAATCATCTATTGCACAATTAGGAAGCTTTCAAAGACTCATTTACTTTATAAAAGTGTATTTTATATTCTACAATAATAGTTGACTTGTTATCCTTGAGTCATTTTCTTGTAAAATAAAAAATTGATATCTAATACTTTTAAATTTCTTTTATTAGTAATTAGCTCCCTATATGATTTAAAAAGCTACATTTATGTCTAAATTTATGGATCTATAGCAAATGTTTGAAACCAAATCATAGCTCTTAGAAAAATTTATTTTTATATTTTATTTCATTTCATTTTATTTTATT
>NW_011888791.1:11444984-11448124 GCF_000151845.1 Pteropus vampyrus | reverse complement strand
CTCTCCAGCATTTGTTATTACTTGCCCTGTTGATTATAGCTATTCTAACAGGTGGGAGATGGTATCTCATTGTGGTTTTGATTTGCATTTCCCTAATAGCTAGCAATGTTGAGCATCTTTTCAAATATTTGTTGGCCATTTGTATGTCCTCTAGGGAGAAGTGTCTGTTCAGGTCTTCTGCCCATTTTTTGATTGGATCGTTTGCTTTTTTGTTGTTATTGAGTTGCATGAGTTCTTTGTATATTTTGGATATTAGGCCTTTATCGGAGGTGTTGCTTGCAAATATATTTTCCCATTCGTGTGGTTGTCTCTTTACTTTGCTGATGATTTCTTTTGCTGAGCAGGGGCATTTTCATTTGATGTAGTCCCACTCATTTATTTTAGCTTTTACTTCCCTTGCTTTTGTGGTCAAATTTATAAAATCCTCTTTAAGTGCAAGGTCCTTGAGTTTAGTTCCTATGTTTTCTTCTATGCATTTTATTGTCTCAGGTCTTATATTCAGGTCCTTAATCCATTTTGAGTTAATTTTGGTGTGTGGTGATAGACAACAGTCTAGTTTCATTCTTTTGTAGGTGGCTTTCCGGTTTTCCTGGCACCATTGATTGAAGAAGTTTCCTTTTTCCACAGTATCTTTTTGGCTTTTTTGTCAAAAATTATTTGTCCATATAAATATGGGTTTCCTTCTAAACTCTTGATTCTGTTCCGCTGGTCTGTGTGTCTGTTTTGCTGCCAATACTATGCCGTTTTGATTACTGTTGCTTTGTAGTACAATTTGAAGTCAGGCAGAATGATGCCTCCAGCCTCGTTCTTTTTTCTCAGTATGGCTTTGGTAATTCAGGGTTTTTTGTGTTTCCATACAAATCTGATGATTTTTTGTTCTATTTCTTTAAAAAATGCTGGATGGGGATTGCATTCATCTGTATAACATCTTAGATAATATGGTCATTTTAACTATGTTGATTCTTCAACCCAAGAACACGGAATATCTTTCCATTTTTTTTTATCTTCTTTAATTTCTTTTAATAGAGTCTTGTAGTTTTCATTATATAGGTCCTTCACATATTTTGTTAGATTTATTCCTAGGTATTTTATTCTTTTTGTTGCAATTGCAAAAGGAATTATTTTTTTCACTTCTTTTTCTGACACTTCATTTTTAGAGTTTAGGAACACTGTGGAGTTTTGAACATTGATTTCGTATCTAGAGACTTTACTGTATTTGTTTATTGTTTTTAGTAGTGTTCTTCTGGAGTCTTTAGGGTTTTCTATAAAGAGAATCATGTCATCCTCAAATAGTGACAGTTTGACTTCTTTGTTTCCTATTTGGATGCCTTTTATATTTTCTCTTGCGTGATTGCACTTGCTAGGACCTCCAATGTTATATTGAATAACAGTGGCGATAGTGGACAGCCTTTGTTCCTGATCTTAGATGGAAGGTTTTTAGTTTTTCACCATTAAGTAAAATCTTGGCTGAGGGATTGTCATAGATGGCCTTTATTATGTTACGGTATTTTCCTTGAATACCAGTTTTGTTAAGTGTTTTGACCATAAATGGATGCTGTATCTTGTCGAAGGTTTTTTCTGCATCTATTGATCTTATGATTCTTATTTTTTAATTTGTTTATGTGGTATATCACATTAATCGATTTGTGTATGTTCAACCATCCCTGTGCCTCTGGAATGAAGCCCACTTGATCATGGTGTATAATCCTTTTAATATGTTGCTGTATTCGATTCGCTAGTATCTCATTTAGGATTTTTGCATCTGTGTTCATGAGAGATATTGGTCTGTAGCTTTCATTTTTTTGTGTTATCTTTTCCAGGTTTTGGTATTACGGTAATATTGGCTCATAAAATGAATTTGGAAGTATTGCCTCCTCTTCAATTCTTTGGAAGAGGTTGAGGAGAATAGGTATTAAGTCTTCTTTGAATGTTTGGTAGAATTCACTGGTGAAGCCATCTGGTCCTGGATTTTTAGTTTTCGGTAGGTTTTTGATAATTGTTTTAATTTCCATACTGCTGATTGGTCTATTTAGATTTTCCAATACTTGATTCAGTCTAAGAAGTTTGTATTTTTCTAAGTACTGGTCCATTTTTTCTAGGTTATTAAGTTTGGTGTTATATACTTTTTCATACTATTCTTGTATGATCCTTTGTATTTCTGCAATATCCATTGTAATCTCCCCTCTTTCATCCCTAATTGTGTTTATTTGTGTCCTTTCTCTTTTTTCTTTTATGTGTCTAGCCAGGGCTTTGTCAATTTTATTAACTTTCTCAAAGAATTAGCTCTTTGTTACAGTTATTTTTTCTGTTGTTATTTTGTTTTCAATTTCATTTACTTCTGTTCTAATTTTGATTATTTCTTTCCTTCTGCTGACTTTAGGCTTCATTTGTTCTTCTTTTTCTAGTTTTTTAAGATGAAGCTTTAGGTTGCTTATTTGGACTCATTCTTGTTTTTGGAGATAGGCCTGTAATGATATGAACTTTCCTCTTATGGCCACTTTTGCCATGTCCCAAAAGTTTTGATATGTTATACTATCATTATCATTCGTTTCTATGTATCTCTTGATCTCCCTTTTTATTTCTTCTCTGACTCAGTTATTCTTCAGTAGTATGTTGTTTAATCTCCATTTATTTGTGGTTCTTTCCGCTTTCTTTAAACAGGTGATATCTAGTTTCAAAGCATTATGATCACAGAATATGTTTGTTATGATTCCAACCCTCATATTTGTTGAGGCTATCTCTGTGTCCCCGTATGTGGTCGATTCTTGAGAATGTTTCATGTGCACTAGAGAAGAATGTATAAGCAGCTGTTTTCTAATGGGAGGCTCTGTAAATGTCAATTATGTCCAGTTGGTGTAATGTGTCATTTAAGGATATTATTTCCTTATTGAATTTCTGTTTGGATGATCAGTCCATATCTGACAGTGGGGTATTTGGGTCCCCTACTATGATAGTGCTTTGGTCTGTTACTCCTTTAGTTCTGTTAGTAATTGCTTTACATATTTTGGAGCTCCCTGATTAGGAACATAGATATTAATAAGTGTTATGTCTTCTTGGTGCATGATTCCCTTTATCATTATGAAGTTTCCCTCAGTATCTTTATTTACCTTTAGAAAAATTTATTTTGAAAAGAACAATTT
>NW_011888791.1:11441164-11444934 GCF_000151845.1 Pteropus vampyrus | reverse complement strand
TCAATTAATTTAAGTCCATACTTAATGTCGTTAATAGGTTCTGGAACTTTGAGTGAAACAATGTATAATGAAACCAGTTTGATCATAGGCTAATTGACATAAACAAGTGTTAAGTTCCTACTTTACCTCATTAATATTATAGCAAAACTATGTTGAATGAAATTACATTATTTGAGGATGGTCTGGATTTAGCCTCACAGATATCTGAGAAAATGGGGAAAGCCAAGAGGCTAGACATAAAACTTAAATGGAAATTCAGGGAGATATGATTTTCATAGGGGGCTTTTAGAAGCTTGAATATATTACAAGAAATCTTAAAGTTCTCCTGCATGTACAGGGCTGTGAGCATGTACTGGAGAGACCTGAGAAAGCCCTGATTTCTTACATCTTGCTAAACATAAAGCTCTACACAAACTGGAAGCAAAGGCTTGGGGCTGTAAATTGCCAGAATGTTGAAGTTTTGCCTGGTTACACAAGATCCTTAACCAAGAGCAGGAGATTTATTGGCTCAAGACAGTTAAAGAAATCTCTGTCTAATCATTAGCTTACCATTAAGCTAATCAAACAGAAACTTTAGTGGCTGTACATACAAAAATTAAGACTGTAAGGAATTAGCCCCGGAAAGTCACAAGCAAACAGTAACTACATAAACAGCAAAAAATAATAAAGCCCAAGCCTGAGGATCAGGAAATCTTATTTTTAGAATTGCCACATTATAATATTATAATGCTTTTTTGGGGGCAAAAATATTATAAGGCAAGGAGAGAAACAGAGAAATATGGTTTATACAAAGAAGGAAAATCAACCAATGAAAACTTTCTGAGGAAGCCCAGATGTTGAATATAATGGAGTTTGAACTTTAGATAAGCTATTATAAATAGTTTAAAGAAGTAAAAGAAACCACATTTTAAAAAATTAAAGGGACATATAATAATGATATTTTGTAAATACTGCAATAGAAATGATAAAGATACCCAAATAGAAATTTTAGTGTTAAAAAACACAATAACTGAGGTGACCGGTCACTAGAGATACCTAATGATAGATTTGAATTGGCAGAAGAAAGTATCAGTGAACTTAAAGATAGGTCAATTGAGACTATTAGTTTGAGCAACCAAAATGGAAGAAAAAAGAGCCCCCATGGCACACCATTCAGAATACTAACATGTTTATAATGAGAATCCCAGAGGAAAAGAAGAATGGGACAGAAAGAATATTAGAACAAATAATGGCTGAAAGCTTCCCAAATTTGATGAAAAATATAAATCTACAAATTGAAAGAGCTCAAGAAACTGCAGTTAAAATTGACACAAAGATATTTGCACCTAGACACAATATAGTCAAACTGTAGAAAGCAAAATAAGGAGAATAATCTTGCGAGAAGAAAAAATGATTTGTTATCAACAAGATATTCCTCTATAAGATTAACAGCTAACAACAAGAAAATAGAGAACTTTAATAACACTATAAACCATCTAGTCATAAAAGACATAGAAGATGGGAGGGGGTTTGGGAGTGAGTAAAAAAGATGAAAGGGATTAAGTAAAAATTGCCAGTTATAAAAATAGTCGCAGGATATAAAGTACAGCATAGGTGGTATAGTCAATAATATAGTAATTACTAGGTATGGTGTCAGATAGGTACTAGACTTATCAGGATGATCACTTTGTAAGGTATATAAAAGTCTAATCACTATGTTGTATATCTGAAATTAATATATTGTGTGTCAACTGTAACTGAAAAAGAAAAAAGATAGCTGTAGAAATACATATATATTATAGAAACAAATATATGTTACACACACAAAACTTGGATCATAGCAAGCAGAAGGAAGAAAATAAGTAACTAATATATATTAGAGAAGAAATAAATGAAATGGAAATTGGAAAACAAAAGACAATCATGAAAACTAAAATTTGGTTTTTGAAAACATCAACAAAATTGGTAAATCTTTAGCTAGGATAAACAAAAAAAAAAGAGCTAGACTCATTACAGAATTCAGGAGTGAAAGAAGGTACATCACTACTGATATGACACATCCAAAAAGATTTATAAGGAAATACTGGGAACAACTATGCCAACGAACTGTATAACCTATGTGAAATGAACAAGTTTCTAGAAAGATACAAACTACTCAAACTGACTCAAGATGTAATTCATGAAAGATCAGAAAACTTATTATTAAGATGGCAGTACTTTTCAAATTGATCTATAGAGTAAATGCAACCCCTATCAAAATCCCACCTGTCTTTTCTTGAAAACTAGTCCTGTAAGTCTTATGGAAATGCAAAAAATCCAGCATCACCAAAACCTGAAAAAAAACAAAGTTGGAAGATTCATACTTCCGTATTTCAAAATTGTCTCCAAAGCTATAATAATCAAAATAGTGTATTAACTGGCATGAGGAAAGATAAATGGAATAAAATATAGATCCCAATAGATGTCAATAGATATCAATTGATTTACGACAAGGGTGTCAATTTATTGTGAAAATGATGATGTTTCAACAAATGGTTCTGAGACAACTGGATATTTATATATAAAGGAATGAAGTTAGAACCATGTTACACCATAAAAAATATTAAAACAGATTAAAGTCATAAATTTAACAGCTGAAACTATATAACTTTTGAAGAAACATAGGAGTAATTCTTCATGACCTTGGGTTAGGCAATAGTTTGTTAGATATATCAACAATACAAGGGAGAAAAGAAAAAATAGACAAAAATTAAGAAAACTTTTGTGCTTCAGAGGACACCATCAAGAAGGTAAAAAGATAGTGTACAGAATGGGAGAAAATATCTGTAAATCATATCTGATTTAAACATTTATGTCCAGAAGATATAACTCTTACAGCTCAGCACTAAAAAGATAAATAACCCAATTAAATATGGGCAAATGATTTAAATAGACATTTCTCCAAAGAAGTATTGAGATGGCCTATAAGCATATGAAAAGATCCTCAACATCATTAATTATTAGAGAAATACAAATGAGAACCATAGTGAAACACTAACACACATTGATAGCTAAAACTAAAATTTAAAAAAATAATAGGCAATAACAAGTGTCAATGAGGGTGTGGAGAAATTAGTATCCTCAGTCATTGCTGCTGGAATTGTTAATGGTGCAGCCACTTTGGCAAAATGTTTGACAGTTCTTCTAAATGGTAAGCATAGAGTTACCATGATTGGATCCAGAAATTTGACTCATTGGCATTTACCTGAATGTTAATCATCGATTGGCCAAAGTGGATCATGCAATTCTGCTCCTAGGTGCATAACCAAGAGAAATGGAAATATGTCAATATAAAACCCTACATACTGATATTTATAGCAGCGTTATTCATAATACCTCAAGTATAAACAACTTAAATGTCTATCAGCTAATTAATTAATAATTAAAATTTGATAAATAGAGTGAAATATTATTCAACAATAAGTAGGAATAAATACATACTATACATACTGATACATACTATAGCATGAATGAACATTGAAAACATTATGCTAAGTGAAAGAAGCCCACAAAAAGAAATTGTATGATTCCATTGCTATGTAATATACAGAATAAGCAAGTCTATAAATCCAGAAAGACTAGTTGATGCGTAGGCCTGGCAAGGGGAGAGACAATGGGAATGATTGCTAATGGGTATGGGATTTTTTTTGAAGGGGTGATAAAAATGTTTTAAAATTAGATTGTAGTGATGATTCACAATTCTATGAATATACTAAAACCCACTGAAGTATATATTTTAAAAGAGTGAACTT
>NW_011888791.1:11438849-11441114 GCF_000151845.1 Pteropus vampyrus | reverse complement strand
GGCTTTTAGAAGCTTGAATATATTACAAGAAATCTTAAAGTTCTCCTGCATGTACAGGGCTGTGAGCATGTACTGGAGAGACCTGAGAAAGCCCTGATTTCTTACATCTTGCTAAACATAAAGCTCTACACAAGCTGGAAGCAGAGGCTTGGGGCTGTAAATTGCCAGAATGTTGAAGTTTTGCCTGGCTACACAAGATCCTTAACCAAGAGCAGGAGATTTATTGGCTCAAGACAGTTAAAGAAATCTCTGTCTAATCATTAGCTTACCATTAAGCTAATCAAACAGAAACTTTAGTGGCTGTACATACAAAAATTAAGACTGTAAGGAATTAGCCCAGGAAAGTCACAAGCAAACAGTAACTACATAAACAGCAAAAAGTAATAAAGCCCAAGCCTGAGGATCAGGAAATCTTATTTTTAGAATTGCCACATTATAATATTATAATGCTTTTTTGGGGGCAAAAATATTATAAGGCAAGGAGAGAAACAGAGAAATATGGTTTATACAAAGAAGGAAAATCAACCAATGAAAACTTTCTGAGGAAGCTCAGATGTTGAATATAATGGAGTTTGAACTTTAGATAAGCTATTATAAATAGTTTAAAGAAGTAAAAGAAACCACATTTTAAAAAATTAAAGGGACATATAATAATGATATTTTGTAAATACTGCAATAGAAATGATAAAGATACCCAAATAGAAATTTTAGTGTTAAAAAACACAATAACTGAGGTGACCGGTCACTAGAGATACCTAATGATAGATTTGAATTGGCAGAAGAAAGTATCAGTGAACTTAAAGATAGGTCAATTGAGACTATCTAGTTTGAGCAACCAAAATGGAAGAAAAAAGAGCCCCCATGGCACACCATTCAGAATACTAACATGTTTATAATGAGAATCCCAGAGGAAAAGAAGAATGGGACAGAAAGAATATTAGAACAAATAATGGCTGAAAGCTTCCCAAATTTGATGAAAAATATAAATCTACAAATTGAAAGAGCTCAAGAAACTGCAGTTAAAATTGACACAAAGATATTTGCACCTAGACACAATATAGTCAAACTGTAGAAAGCAAAATAAGGAGAATAATCTTGCGAGAAGAAAAAATGATTTGTTATCAACAAGATATTCCTCTATAAGATTAACAGCTAACAACAAGAAAATAGAGAACTTTAATAACACTATAAACCATCTAGTCATAAAAGACATAGAAGATGGGAGGGGGTTTGGGAGTGAGTAAAAAAGATGAAAGGGATTAAGTAAAAATTGCCAGTTATAAAAATAGTCGCAGGATATAAAGTACAGCATAGGTGGTATAGTCAATAATATAGTAATTACTAGGTATGGTGTCAGATAGGTACTAGACTTATCAGGATGATCACTTTGTAAGGTATATAAAAGTCTAATCACTATGTTGTATATCTGAAATTAATATATTGTGTGTCAACTGTAACTGAAAAAGAAAAAAGATAGCTGTAGAAATACATATATATTATAGAAACAAATATATGTTACACACACAAAACTTGGATCATAGCAAGCAGAAGGAAGAAAATAAGTAACTAATATATATTAGAGAAGAAATAAATGAAATGGAAATTGGAAAACAAAAGACAATCATGAAAACTAAAATTTGGTTTTTGAAAACATCAACAAAATTGGTAAATCTTTAGCTAGGATAAACAAAAAAAAAAGAGCTAGACTCATTACAGAATTCAGGAGTGAAAGAAGGTACATCACTACTGATATGACACATCCAAAAAGATTTATAAGGAAATACTGGGAACAACTATGCCAACGAACTGTATAACCTATGTGAAATGAACAAGTTTCTAGAAAGATACAAACTACTCAAACTGACTCAAGATGTAATTCATGAAAGATCAGAAAACTTATTATTAAGATGGCAGTACTTTTCAAATTGATCTGTAGAGTAAATGCAACCCCTATCAAAATCCCACCTGTCTTTTTTTGAAAACTAGTCCTGTAAGTCTTATGGAAATGCAAAAAATCCAGCATCACCAAAACCTGAAAAAAAACAAAGTTGGAAGATTCATACTTCCGTATTTCAAAATTGTCTCCAAAGCTATAATAATCAAAATAGTGTATTAACTGGCATGAGGAAAGATAAATGGAATAAAATATAGATCCCAATAGATGTCAATAGATATCAATTGATTTACGACAAGGGTGTCAATTTATTGTGAAAATGATGATGTTTCAACAAATGGTTCTGAGACAACTGGATATTTATATATAAA
>NW_011888791.1:11425621-11438044 GCF_000151845.1 Pteropus vampyrus | reverse complement strand
TAAGAAGAATATCTACTATATAAATATATTAAGAACCCTCTGTGGGTCAAGGACTTAGAACTGCCATCACATTTTAAATGACCATCTTTGTATTATTATTCTTATTATCCTTGCCATTTTACAGACAAGGAAACGACATATTACAGGTTAACTAATTTCCTTAGGGTCACACATCTAGAAAGTGCCAGAGTCTAAGCCTACTTTTTTTGCCAAGCCTGTATATTTTTTATCCTCCATTTAGTGCTTCAATGAAAAGATGCTTCATTGGAACCAAGTTCCAGCTTGTTACGCTGTACCCCTGCCTTTGCTCTAGAAAGGTGATGTGGAAGTACTAAATGTCCCAGTTTTAGCAAGTTGAGAAAAATGTCAATTTTCTCTTCTCATACCACTTTATTAATTGCTAATTTCAGAGCTGGCCAATTTGTGACTTGCTAATTTGGTACACTAAATGGAATCGGGTACTGTGAGGCTAGATGCTCTTGTCTGTCTATAAACTAAAATTTGACTTCAGAATAAGAAAGATGAATATTTTGGGGGTTAGGATTTTGCTTGGTATAAAAATAGGAGTTTTCTCACAAATTGATTAATAATGTAGACCTTGACTTCCACAAAGCTGTTAAGAAATATACTTAGCTTTTAAATATATGCATTAGTTTTAAAGTTGGTATTGTTAAAGTTAAGTTGGCTTCGAGAAAATTATATATGCATCTATGTGGGGTTTATCAACATTTTTAAATTGAAAGAATTATATATGGAATTCTTTTAAGAGGCTAACTACCTTAATACATTAGTGATGATTCTCTGTACAGAACGTTTGAAGAACAAGTTACTTACTCTTCCTGGGTCTCATGTTCTAAAACAAAACACTGTATTAGCTAGTCCTGAAGGTCCTTTCCAGCTTTTTGATTATATGACACTCTGACTAGCATACAGAGACACACCTGCAATCCTGCCGAGAGTTCCACAGAATCATTAATGATTATTCATGGCAAGAGAAGCAGAGGTAACATTGATTCAGAAAGCCGATCCTTCTCACTGTAGAAGTGCACTCTTGTGTTACAGTGTTTTTGTATATGAGAAATGCCATCTGCCAGTACTTGAAAGTCTCTGAGCACCAGGAATTGACTCAGTGCCCTTTAGGTTAAAACATCACCTGCAAGCACAGCACAGTGTACCTGTGGTGAGGGCAGTAGTATGGATGGTCATATTGATATCTTTTAGAGCTTGAGCTACACATATCCTGCTTTGTCACTTACTATAAGATTCATGAAAAATCTAGGACTTTTTTTTTTATTTAGTTTATAGCTGTTTAGTTTTTAAACAGAATTTTTTGAAGTTCACTAAAATGAACATCCTCTCAGTGCCTTATATATTTCTTTAGTAAAAGAAGAGTAGATTTGAAAGGAAAAAAAATATGTGCTAACATGTTTTCAATTAGGGAAAAAAAAACTATAAATGATTCACAGTCAACAAAACAATTTTTATTCTTGATCCTCTTTTCGCCATTGTGGAGCACATTTATTTTTAGCAATATAAACTAAAAATTATTCATGAGTTCTCTACCAGCATAATAATTAGCAGTCTAAAATTGGGACAATATTTTTAAAAATTAAATTAGGACAATATTTTAAGTTTAACTTTATTCTTAATTAGCAATATGAGATTAAAGATATGGTAATACATTATTTTAAAACCAAATTTGTTTTAAACTATGTTCTTTTTATTTCAGTTCCCAGGATAGTTTGGCCCAGGACTAGGAAGAATCAGAGTTGCCATAATGGGCAGTGATATATTGGGAAGGGTTGCACAGGATTTCTAGGGACTAGTCATTTTTGTTATTAGAAGTACTCTAGGGTATGTTCTAAATTATTACAACTTATAACTTTAGGAGCTTAGAGAACCAGAAACAAATAGCAATGAACTGAAGAGATGCTATTTTGAACCTTAGAACTCTTTAGAATACATAAAGCAATTCTCTCCTTATACTCAGATCTTACAATTTAATATTTTTCCTAGTATAAGAAGAATATATGTTCAATTTAAATTTTTTAAAATGCAAAATACATAGAAAAGAGGATTAAAAAGTTCTTGCTAATATGTTTGTATGTTTCATTCTAGCTATGATAAATTTTAAATAAATTTTATGCTATGTGAATCTAACTGATATTTGTGTGGAATAGAGCTGAAAAACTAATATGATATAATTCTTGGAATATTACATCAAATGATTCTATATCCTGAGAGAAAAATGTTTATAATTGATAAAATTTTTATATCACCTAGTTCATCTGTGCTCTGGGTCTTATACAGTCTTCTGAGTTGCTTACTTGGGAAAATTAGGTAAAACTGATGGGCTGTGCTTTACAAGGTAGGCAAATACCTTGACTTTATTCTATGGAAAACAATATTATTGTGAAAATGAGTAACAGATAAATATAGGCAAGGATGTCAGGAAGCAAAAGTGGTTTAGGCAAATCTTGAGATATTGCCCTCTGAGTAACTTAGAAAGACTGTTATCAATGGCTGAGCTATGTATTAGACACATCTCGTTCACATTCTTAGATTTTTTTTATGATCTCATGCATGTGTCACCCTTGGCCCCTTGCTCCACCTTCATCATTACTGTGGCGACACACTCCATGTAGGTTGAGTAATTTTATTGGCTGAAGCCAGCAACCATATACCAAGACTCACTGACATTCTCAAAAAAATAAATATGCAGTTTGATAAGTATTATCTGGAAGTGCAGTAGGATTTTTTTCAGATGAACAAATTACAGAGCAGGGATTGTCATGGAGAAGAGAATAGACATTGGAGCTCAAATAGGAAGTTACTACTATAATCCTGGTAAGAAATAATAAAATGAAAAACTATCACAGTAGCTTGGAAAATGGAATAGAGAATTATGAGACATAATTACGTAATAGAATTGAATCGAAAAGGAATTGAAAAGACGTAACAGGAGGTGAAAGCAGGTGTGAGGAAAGGAATGGCAAAGAGGAATTCCAGCTTCCTGGTTTAGGCAACTGGATTGATAATAAAGCTATTGACCATGGCCAAGAATTCAGGTAGATATTTCTTTAGGCTGCAGTGGTAGTGAGATTATCTGTTCTATATTTGATATTCCACATTTGGCATGCCCATAGCATATCCAAGTGGAACTCTAATGATCAGTTAGGCTACAGAAAGGGAAATTAGCAGAAGGTGTAGAGCTAGAGGCTTTGACTTCTGGTTAATTGGTGATAGCACTTATAGGCATAGAAGAGATAGCCCAGAGGAAATATAAAATAAAGAGGGAATACAACCATGGATGGAAACTTAGGGTAATACTAACATTTAGGGTGCAGGAAGAGGAGGACAGCATAGTAAAGGAAATGGAAAAGATATAAGAAGAGAAAGAAGATAACAATAAAACGACCGGTAACTCATTTAAAAAATGATAGTATCCAAGGAATTCTAGGGTCTGAGTTTCCATGATGAATTATAAAATTGTAAGGTCATCAGGAACTGCACATCAAGAGTAGTTATTTCAAGTTTCTGGGAGAATACTTCAGGATATCTGTTGGTGCTGATGGAGATATCATATGTGATATCATGCTAATAATATCAGTTGCTGAGGTTTGACTACTTAGTGCCATAAATCAAATCTTTCCCATGAGGCTTTTATACTGTCTGTGTTGGTGACTAGAAGCTTCTTTGTTACATTTATATCAAATTTTCATTCATTTGACAGTGAACAAATATGCCCACCCAAGTTAGAGATGGAATATACTAGTGAACTAAAAGTGCAAAGACCTTTGCCTTTGAGTACTTAAAATTTAAGAGATAGAACAAGAAATTAACATAAGACATAATTTTATAAAAAACGATAAGTGTCATGGAAAAACTAAAATAGGATAAACAGGATCAGGAGTCTGTGGGGGGAAGAATTTTGAGGCTGGGTAGGTTGTTATATTAAATGCGTGGGGGACCTAATTGAGAAAGTGAGGTTGATCAAATACTATATTTTAAAGAGGTGAGAGAATTAGCCCAGTGGACAGCTAAAGAAAGAGCATTCCAGACACAAGAAAATGTGTAGCAAAAGCTCAAGGTGGGAGCATGTCCAGCATGTGTCAGAATCCAGAAGGAGAGCACTGTGGATGTAAGCAGAGTGAGCAAGGAAGAGTAAAGTAGGGACTGAAGTCAGGTTGATTATGTAGGGCATTGTCTGGCTCTTACCAGCAGTGAGAAAAGGAATCAATTGCAGATTTAATCAAAGGAATGTTCTGGTCTGATTTGTCTTTTAAAAATCATTTTGGCTGCTATAGTCATGATAGATTTTTTTTTTTTTTTTGGTTATTTTTTATAGCCTTTGTTGTTGTTACTATGACTCTGGTGCACAAAAGTAGAAATAGGATACCTAGGAAAATGTTATTTACAGGTAAAAGATGATGAGGATTTAGCCCAGGGTAGTATCAGTAAAGTGGTGAGAAATGAATAAATTCTGAATATATTAGAAATATAGACGCTACAGTATTTCCTTTGTGTTAATACAAACTTGTATAGCGTTCAGCTATACTAAACGTTTGGCAAAGGACTTTGTGAAAAAAATTTGCAAGGTATTTAAATCCAGTGTTAATGTCAGAGTCAGATTCACCTTCCCTCTACAATTTGTGCTCATTGTTATTGCAATGATTGTTGTATTTCAGTCACTACACCCTGTAAATACAATGTCTCTCATGGGTTTCATAGTATGTAAGTAATAAAGATAACTTGTGAGGTGATAGGAATTTTACCTGTACTTTTCACAATGGTTTGTATTTCCCAAACCAAAGAGTGGAATATGAAGGAAGTTGTTTCTTCCTTCCACAGATTATGTACTTCACATCCCTAAATATCCAAATAACTATGTTGATATAACTGTCTGGTTTATTCTGGCTTAGATGGTATACTTTGTCTTCATGTTATCAACTATAGTTATTTTAAATTAAAGCCTGTAAATTCTGAGACATATAGTATTGTATTTTCATAGCATTGAGAGAGGCCATTATAAATGTAAAATTTGTTTCAGTTAAGAGGCACATCTGGAGGGCTTCATAAATTTTAATTGAAATACAAACTGGTCCATGAAAATTATAATTTCTATGATTGAGCAAATAATACAGTTCTACAATGTTGATTTTATTCATCAAATTTAAGTTCTCCTGAGCAGATAGCTCTAGAATGCTTTTCTGTTTAGGTTAGATATAGGTACCATATTTAATTGTCCAATTATATTTTTTTAAATTTTATTTTATTATTAGTTTCATGTATATAGAACATTGGTTAGATATTTATATAGTTTACAAAATGATCCCCCTAATTGCTCTCTCTCCTCTGGCTTTCCACCTAGCCAATATATTAATGCTGACTGCATTCCCTATGTCGTGCTCCCCAACCTCTTGATCATCTATCAACTACTAATTTGTACTTCTTTAACCCTTCACCCCATTCTTTGAGCCCCCCAACCTTCCTCCCCTCTGTCCATCACCAAATTGTCCACTGTATTTGTGAGTCTGTTTTTGATTATGTTCTTTTTGTTCCTTAGATTCTGTATATAGGTGAAATCATACGGTATTTATCTCTCTGACTTGTTTCACTCAGCATAATAACCTCTAGGTCCATCCATGTTGTTGCAAATGGTAGGATTTCATTTTTGTTAATGGCTGAGTAATATTCCATTGCATATATGAACCATAACTTCTTTATCCAATTGTCTGTTGATGGGTATTTAGGTGCTTCCTTGTCTTGGCTACTGTAAATTGTGCTGCCATGAACATAGAGATGCATAAATCTTTACGAATTATTGTTTTGATTTTCTTTGGATAAATACCCAGAAGTGCAATTGCTGGGTCATAAGGTATATTCATTTTTAATTTTTTGAGAAACTTCTAGACTGTTTTCTATAGTGGCTGTACCAATTTGCAAGTCCACCAACAGTGCAGGAGGGTTCTCTTTTTTCCACATCCTCACCAGCACTTGTTGTTCCTTGATTTATTGATGATAGCCATTCTGACATGTGTGAGGTGATATCTCATTGTAGTTTTAATTTGCATTTCTCTGATGACTGGTGACCTTGAACATCTTTTAATGGCATCTTTACTACAGAAGAATCTTGTCTTGGACATGTGTGATAAGCAAACCTTTACGAAATGGTCATTTTATTTTACTAAAAATTAAAAAAAAACCCTACTTTGGCTAACAGTCTACATTATTAAAATATACAACTAAATGAATCAATGTACATGAACATGTATACATACATACATAAATGCATGCATGTGCTTGTACATACACATATACACCCAAGGCCATAATATTTAGCCATATTGTCAGCTAGTGAAGTTAAACTCAATATATCTCTTACTAATGTAGCCATTGTGTAATATGATTTAAGTAAGTAAAATAATTAATGAAATAAATTGGTTTTCTATAGTTAACCTATGACTTTATCTTGCATTTAACCTAAATATTATGGATACCTGTGTTTGATTAAGGGCATGACAAATGTACCATTTGTTTTAAGGTTAAAAAGAATAGAAATTTAAAGATATTAAGTGAATAGGTAGGTCACATTTCTTTTCCTTTAATTGTGGTTTATAATATTATTATAAGTGAATAGATTATTTTAGTTGTTGCTTATATTATACTTCCTGAGACAGATATTACAATAATATGGTTGTCAAGAAATGATATTAAAATTTTGAGTTAATTTTTTGTTAATACATGTATTTTGTTTGGATGGCAAAACTTTTTCAGAGCAGAGTGAAAAACAGCACTATTATGAAAAAACACAACTGAAGGTCACCACTCTGCCCCTATGGAGTGGCACGATTTCTCTTCTAAAGTAAATGGACATTTTTTAACAAGACACTTTGTGAGACCTCTTTATGCTGGAAAGTAGGAGCCCTCCAGGGTATGGTTTTGAAGGAGACTGATGGCTGCACTGCTCAGCATCAGAAATAAATGCTTAATTGAAGTGGGAGTGAACCCCGGAGAGAAAAAGAGAGGGTCAGAAGCACAATAGAAACTGGGGAACAGCAGAGAAATATCAAGAATGAGAAATTCCTAGGAGAGGAATTATTAAAGGACTGTCCATACTCAGTTTTTGGTGTTGCTAATCAGGACCTGTGATCATCAGGATATTGCTATGTCACACATACCTTCAGTAGTGTCTGTTATATACACAAATTTCTTTTTTAAAAAATTTATTTATTTTAATTAGTTTCAAGTATACAGTACATTGGTTAGATATCTATATAGTTCATAAAACAATCCTCCTAATTGCTCCCTCCCTCACCGGGCCCTCCACCTAGCCAACATATTATTGCTAACTGCATTCCCTCTGCTCTGCTCCCCATCCCCATGACCATCCACCAGCTACTAATCTGTACTTCTTTAACCCTTCACCCCATTCTCCCAGCCCCCAAACCCCCCTCCCCTCTGTCCATCACCAAATTATCCACTATATTTGGGAGTCTGTTTTTGATTAGCTTGTTCTTTTTTCCCCTTAGATTCTGCATGTAAGTGAAATCATATGGTATTTATCTTTCTCTGTCTGACTTATTTCTTGATTGAATGGTGTTTTGATAAATCAGAGAAAAAGTTTGTTGCCTAAGATGGTGTTGAGCAGAGAGAAGAAAATAAATAGGTTGAATCAAACATAGTGAGAATTTAGCAGGAGAGGAAATCAGAATTAGAGGTGACAAAATGTCAGCTTCCAAATTTTGGCAAAATTCTCTCTAAGAGGATTTCTCGTGGCCATGAGATATGGATGAGAGGAAATCATAAAGTAGGGAATGGCCTTAGCTGACATATGGATTATACTTACCTTGGTTGAATATCCCTACAAAAGTCACTTATATTCAGAAAGCTTAAACAACAATTTTTAAGTTTAGGAGGATTTGTTCTAACTCTATTAGTGAAGGTGGCTTGGCATTCCTGGACTCCTTAGAGTTTGGGAATATAGTAGAGAATCTCTGCGACTTTCAAACATTTTAAAAGTCTAACAAAAATTGAAAGCTTCCCATGATAAGGTGACATGAGCTAACTAATCTGTCAAATATCTCCTCTGTAATAGAATTATATCCACTCAGTTGATAATTCTGTAATGCTATCTCATGCCTGTTAGAAGCTCTGATTAGCAGTTATATGTCTTTGATGGAAAAAGAAAGAGAAAACAATTATTAAAAATTTCAGTTTCTATTTCTGCTCTTTCCGCCTGGGTGTAGTTAGCTTTCTCATTTCAAGTTATCTGTGTTCCTTGAGCAGACAATGAGACTGCAGAACTGTAGCAAAGACAGAAGCCTGTTAACTCTTAAAGCCAATCCCCATGTATATATTTAGTTCATTGTGAAATGGGTAAAGTGGCTCAGCTGTCTTGTACCTATAGGCAGCTTCTCAAGGAAGCCAGTAAAACCCTCAATAGAGGCATCTACAAATTTATGGTAGTGGCTACAGACACAGAGCCCTTGGAGAATGTGCACATCTCCCGTTGTGGGAAGACTGCTTCAAACAGGACCTGGGATGGTCATTGTCTGCTCAGTTACCAGCAAAGAAGATTTGCAGGGGAAACCCAGGATTCAATCCACCTCGCAGTCCCCTGGAAGAATCTTAGTCTACAGCACAGATCTCAGCCAAAGCTCCTGCTGATTTTTCCTCCTGAAGAACTGTGTGATATGCATTGTCTTTGTGTTAGCCTGTGGTTTTAAAATTAATTTCTATTATTAAAAATTATACTCCAGAATCTGACTTCTTGATTTAAAAAAATATGTAATTTTAACCCAGCCATTTTAAACACCAAGAAAGAGCTAGAAGGGGTATGGTTGACCTAAGGAAGATATCTGGTTCCAATTTTCATCGAGCGAGTCTTATTGAACAATTATTATATGCAGAAATTATGTGCAGGAAAGTGCATAGGGAAACTTTGAAGACTATTTTCCCCCTCTAAAATGTGATACTCTTGAGAATAAGCATCACCAACATTTTATCCCCTTGCCCGATGTAAAGAAAGTGTTCCATACACGTGAAATAAATGAGGAGGTTTCCTTTCATTTCTAGGGACTTTAGGAAATAGGCCTTAAAGGAAGAAGAGGAGAGGCAAACCAAGGTGTTGAAATGAAAGATTTGGGGAAAAACATGGCTCTGGGTTAAAGCTAACAACTGAAATCGTGGATCTGAGGAAACTTCTTTTGTGTGTGGACGATTCATCACCTCACTTGGGAACGTTATACCAGCTCTGAGAGCTCTTAGCAGCGAATCCTGCAAAAATATAGATACTTCACCCAATCAGAAGTGCTAAATGAGTCATTTATTCTTATTGTGAGCACTCTAATTATATTATATATTATATATTATATATTCTGATTTTTTCCATTTTCTATAATAAGGTCCTTCAAAACATGTTCATGGAGTTCATGGAATCCATGGAGTTCACAGAGAAAATTCATAAAAATGAAATTGGCAAATCCAACTTCACTAATAAGCAGTGTCAGCCCTGACTTTCCACTGGTGGTATTTTGAGGACCATAATATGTTAAAGCTTCTTTGTAAATTGTAAGGTGCTATAGAAGTTCAGTTCTTGTATATTACAAAGCATGAGTTAAGATCCTGGTCTTTGAGGTCAGATCCTGAATTTGAATCTTGTTTCTGCCTTGTGTTAATTATACAGCTTTAGACATGTCACTTAATACCTCTGAGGCCCAGTTATTTCATTGCCTGCACCTACTAAGTGCTCAACAAACACTATTTAGAATTACAGTATTGTTTTTATTGTATTATGCTGCAACTGATTTCAAGGCAAATATTTTCCATAATATAATAAAAATAACCTGGTACTATCAATCTTTATTTTTTTTTTCTGGCAAGCATTTTGGGTAACTTTTTCTTGGGGATGCATTATAAGATGACGAATAGCATGATTTATTTTTTTAATTTTCAACTAATCTTGTAAAAAAAGTAGAGTCTTCTATGTTGAAACAAAAATTACATTGAATTTTTTTAAGTAAGAAGTAAATAAAATTCTACTGTGGTACATAAACTGCTTAAGCAAACAATGTGAAGTAACATCTTTTTGGCACTTATGGACCTGAGGAAAGAGTTTATAGTAACATCCAAGTTATTATATATTCCCTTACAGATAAAATATTGAAAACGAGCAAATCAATACAAGCAAGAAAAACCTGGTAGGTTTTTCAGAATGGCCCTGTTTTATATACTGCCAATTGTGGAAAATAATAGCTTTGACAAAGGGAGTGGTCTGCGTGCTGGTAATATTTCAGCTGTCCAGTTTTACGAAACTGCTGGAGAGCAAGAAAACAGCTGTGCTTGGGGAGTGGTCTTGGATATGAGGAAGGTTGGAGTTCAAAAGGTTTTTTGTTTTTTTTGTTTTTTTGTTTTTTTAAACTGAAGATATATTATTGACAATATTTGAGTACAGTTTTAGGGTTTCCATGAGAATCTATTTTAGGGTTGCCATGAGAATCTATGTAAGTGTGTAATAAGGAATAAAAGGAAGAAAATTGAGGAATCTTGAAAAGTTATGTGAGTCATGGCTGACTCTTTAGTATGGGAAGCAATAAAGAATGGAGTTCAATGATTAGTCATCAGCTCTGTTAAGTACAGCAGAGTATATTTTAAGGGATAGTGTCAATTCCTGATAAAGTTCTCTGATTTTTATCTAAAAAATCTTCTAAACATCACAAAAGATGAATTTTATTGTATTTAAAAAATAAAATTTGAGATACGTTTAGTCTTTATGAATGTGGTGACTGACAAGAACTCTTAATTCAATATTAGGAGATATCATCTAATATAAATAACCATTTTGTTCTATTATTTCATCTTCTTTGGTCTACCTCTTAAAGATGAATGAGCCCCACTTTTTCTTCTTAGAGTCTCCATCTTTTTCATTTCTTTTTTCCCCCTAGTAATTGTTTTGGCTTTCCACCTTGAATCTATGCTATTTAATCAAGATGCCACTGGTTACAAAAAATTAAGAAGTCATGATCTATGCCCTAGTGTTAGTGTGTTAGAATGGAAAAGTAAGAAATTTCTAATAATACAATGCGATAAAAGCTATGTGCTTTAGAAACACAAAAGAGGTGACTTCTGATGTTCCATAAGGCTAAACGAGTGTTCGGGGAGGGGGCATTTCAGAAATAGGAAATGAAAGGGTTTAAGCATGGGCATGAAAATGCGTGATGTCTTGGGAGACTCATTAGTCATTTTGTATGTTTAGAATATAGAGAATATGTTAGAGTGTGCAGAAGCTGAACCTGGATAAGTGGGCTACTAATTATTTTATATTTTATCCTGTGGGTGGTGGAGAGTAATAGGTTTTTAAGCTCTCAGTGGGCTATCTCATTTCTTTTCACGACTTTAACCAGATTCCCTAAGTTAATTATTTCTAAATCCTTACCTGCAGTTCTGACTTTGTTCCTAAGTATCATAATTGTATTTGAAACCGCTCACTTATTATTATCTTGCTGTTATTCAAACAAGTCCAGTTCAAAAGAGTTTACTTTGCTCCTTTAAATTGTTCCTCCATTTATGCTCTCTTGTTTCCTGTTGCCATTTCTCCAAGTCGACTAGACCGAATATCTTAGTTCCATTTTCAACTTTTCTCTTTATTTTAATTTCTGCATTTTTTTGTTCATCAGTCCTACCAATTTTGCTACCAAGCCCCTCCTACCCATATCCCCATTTCTGTTTTAACTACCACTTTTGAAACTTACACTCTTTCATTCTTTCTCATCTGGACTTTTGCAATGGCCTTTTAAAGGGCCTAGTTATATTTTAATATAGTGTACATATTGGCACCAGAATTTTCTTCCAAAAATGTGGATCTGATAATGTAATTCCCATGCTCAAAAACCTTTAAAGATTCCTAACTTACGGAATAAAGTGCAGATTCTTTAAGGTCACATTCAGGGCTCATGATCATTATTTCGTTCTTTCTAAAATAAAGACTTCACCCTTCTTTTTTCTTTTTTGCAATCTCCTTCCTAATAAATACTAGTTGTCAGAAACATTATTCTTAGTAGTGCCACCATAATACTTAAAAAACCCTCTTGATATATTGTATCTTACCTTGTATTAACTTTAACTTTAACTTTTAATAGATTATACATTTTTAGAAGACAGAGTATATTCAGTTACCTATTTAAGTATAACAAAATACCTCCTCAATAGTTTAAAATACCACACATTTATTATTTCAGAGTTTATTAGGTGAGGAATCCGGCTGCAGCATAACTAGGTTCTCCGGGTCAGGGTCTCTCACAAGGCTGCAATCAAGGTGCTGGCTGGGGCTACAGTAATCTCAGGGTTCAAATAGGGTGGAATCTGCTTCTGAGCTTGCTTGGTAGTTGTTGCAGGATTCGTTTCCTTCCAGGTCGTTGTACT
>NW_011888791.1:11422549-11423776 GCF_000151845.1 Pteropus vampyrus | reverse complement strand
GCACTACACTTTATCACAGCACAATGCTTCTTTCCTTTATAGAACTTGTTGCAATTGATATTAACTTATATATTTTATTTTTTATATTTTTATTTTTTTCTGTTATAGTTGACATACAGTATTATGTTAATTTCAGGTATACAACACAGTGATTAGATATTTATATAATTTTTGAAGTGATCCTCCCGATAAATCCAGTACCAATCTGACACTATACATGCTATATTTTGTAACCTCATGATTATTTTGTAACTACTAATTTGTACCTCTTAATCCTCCTTCCCCTTTCTTCCTCCCTCCTCCTCCTCCTTCTCCTCCTCCTCCTCTTTATTCTTCTTCTCCTTCCTCCTCCTCCTCCTCCTTCGTCATCGTCATCGTTGTTGTCGTCGTCCTAACATTTCCTGTAGTATTGGCTTGGTGATGATGGACTACTTTAGCTTTTTCTTGTCTGGGAATCTCTTTCTCTGTCCTTCGATTCTAAATAACAGCTTTGCTGGGTAGAGTAATCTTGGTTGTAGATCCTTGATTTTAATCACTTTGAATATTTCCTGCCAATTGCTCTGGCCTGCAACGTTTCTGTTGACAAATCAGCTGACAGTCTTTGGGACTTCCCTTGTAGATAACTGATTGCTTTTCTCTTGCTACTTTTAGGATTCTCTCTTTGTCTTTAACCTTTGTGATTTTAACGATGACATGTCTTGGTGTGGGTCTCTTTGGGCTCATCTTGCTTGGGACTCTGTGCTTCTGGGCTTTTATGTCTATTTCCTTCTCTAGGTTAGGGAAGTTTTCTGTTATTATTTCTTGAAATAGGTTTTCAATTCCTTGCTCTCTCTCTCCTTCTATCCCTATGATGCGAATGTTGGTATGCTTGTTGTTGTCCCAGAAGCCCCTTTAACTATCTTCATGTTTTTAGATTTATTTTCTTGTTGCTGTTCTGATTGGGTGTTTTCTGGCACTTTATCTTCTAAATTGTTGGTTCAGTTCTCTGCTTCGTCCAATGTACTGTTGATTCTCTCTAATGTATTCTTTACTTCAGTTATTATATTCTTCATTTCTAACTGAAAACATTTTTATGTTTTCTGTCTTCATTTTTGTTTTCTATCTCTGTTAAAGTTCTCACTGAGTTTTTCTACTCTTTATTGAGCTCATTGAGGTTCCTTAGCGTTTTGAACTCTGCATCTGGTAGATTGCTTGTTTCCATCATGTTTAGTTGTTGTTTTTTTTCTG
>NW_011888791.1:11415643-11422380 GCF_000151845.1 Pteropus vampyrus | reverse complement strand
GCTGACCCTATAGAGCAGGATTGACTATAGCAGGGCTCTGGTGCCTGTCCCGTCTGCCTTTTGTGTATGTCATCCACAGAAGCTGCCGGGTGGTGCTCTGGTTGGGTTCAAAGCTGGCCACAAGGTGTGCTGGCCCTGAAGCCTCCTGGGATGACCTTCACTTCAGGCCTAGTTCAGCTTCAGCCTGTGCTCTGCCTGGGGCCACCTGGCATGAGCCATCAAGCAATCTGTAGATGCCTGCCATGAGTTCTGGGCTTGGATGTGCCTTGAGAGACCAAATTGTGAACTGAGACTGGCTGCCACTAGTGCCAGGCTTGGTGCTCCTCAGCAAAATGTGCAGGACTTGTCCATGCCCAGTGCTGCTTGTCTGGGTTTTGTGAACCTTGAGTGATCTTAGGAAATTCCATAGCATGAGGCAAGACAGGCTGTTTGTATGGAAAAGCCACTGGAAGTGGCTTGGGCCACAAGTTGAGTGGGCTGGGGCAACCAGTGTTATCCAGGTTGTTGGAGACTCCAATATGGTAGCCACCTGTGGGGGAGGACTCAACAAAGAAACAATAACCTCTATGAGCACTTTTGTCTGGAAAAAGGCTGCCCCTCCTGACCTTGCCCTAAAGCCAGACAACTCAGTTCCTTCCCAGTATCCCTGGTACCTTTTGAGCTGCTGTCCTAGTGCTGGAGTCATCTGTGAATAAGTCCATACACAGGCCCTTTAAGAGGGACACCTGGTGCTCTAGCAGCCTTCTGTCTCACTCAGCTGCAATCTCTGATGGGTTTTACAGCCAGAATTTGTGGAGACTTCTTTTGCCAGCACTGGAATCCTGGGCTGGAGAGCCTGGTGTGGGTCTGGGACTCCTTACTCTTCCCAAGAGACCTCCGCAGCTGAGATATCCTTCCTGATTTTTAATCACCAAATGCAGGTGTGAGACAGTGTCTCTTCCCCTCCTACTGGTCTCCAGGTGTCTTCTTCTGTGTGTCCTTAGTTGTAGAACTTCTGTTCAGCTAGACTTCAGGTGATTCTCAATAACGATTGCTCTGTACTTTAGTTGTAATTTTGTTGTGGTTTTGAGAGGAGTAAGCACAGTGTTGATCTACTCTACCATCTTGACTGGAAAAATCTGAAATTTTCTATGAGAAGATAATGTGATGAAAATTACCCCATGGTATCAAATTCTCTGAATTTCACTTGAGGTCAATAACAAAAATATAACTGGAAATCAGTTCTAGGTAATTTCTAATTTCTGAATGTTTTAGGTTACTTAATTTTATGTAATTATGTTTCATTAAACATTTTAAAATTTAAGGCAGTTGCCAAGTTTAATGTGACTTTCTCTAAAAAGTTGTATAAATTTGAGGTATTGATAGTTTTAAATTTTAATTCTGTTTATAACTTTAAAAATTTTAAATAATATACTTTTCTTACATTGGTTTAAAATAGGTAACTTTTTGTCATCTTAATGAGCCAATATTATGTTGATAGGTATTATAGTCCCACCTTTTAGGAACTATCATTGTGTTATAGCTATCTTATTTTTAAATTCAGAAATATTATACTTTGCAATGAATTATTTTTATATATCTTTTTAATGTTTTAAACAGATTAAAAGAGCATAATATGAAGAAGAGAATAAATTCTCTTATAAATATTTTTGATTTGGCTTAAAGTTTTATTCATTACTTAGGTCAAAATAATCTCAGCTTGGTCTTTTTAATGTGTGTATTATCTATTTTTGATATATTTGAGATAGAAAGAATAAAGCCTAAGTTCCCAGGAGCAGCCAAATAATTACACTTTGAATTTATATAACTCTTTTTTTTTTTTTTTTTAAACCTACAACAGTGATGAAACATTTGCATTTGAACCTGGCCACAAGTTCTGAAAAAACTCTGAAAGTTTGTAATAAATAGAATTGTGAACAAAATGAAGAGGAAAAATATTACTCTTTTTAAAAAAATTTATTGGAATCATTAAATATAGGTTATAAACTAATTTATTTTTTAGGCAACACATTACTTTGTCAACTTTTTAAGATCTTTATAATTGTTTTCAGGTATTTTCTTTCCTTCTCTCATTTTCAGGTGTGATTTTAATGCATATTTTCAGTGCTGCTTAGAAATATTAGGTCTATAACCGGGCTTATGTATTATGTATTTACATTTTATATCTTCTATCAATTTAAGCTTAATGATCAAGCCCAAGAACTTGGAAGATAATGTAAAAATAAATTTTAAATTGGTTTGGGATAATGACAATTTTACCACATTTCCAATTGTTCAAGCAGTCTCTATAATGAGAGATTAAGCACAATGTCAAATAGAAACTAAATTTTATATTTATTATAGGAAGTAAAGTCTTTTCTAAATATTACTCAGTAATTATATGATTACTAAATTGTTCAATACTGGTTTTAAAGATAACTTTTATCATACATTACATTTTGATGAACAAAAGAAAGTAATATTATTAACTTTTTGAGATAAAATTCTAATTAAAAAGAATGATCACAAAAATTTGTGTTGCTCAATTTAATCAAATTAGCTAATAGTATAGAACATATAAAAAGGGTTCTGAGCTGTGGTTGATAATTGACTTCTCCTTGAAGTCTTTACTGACTCCTTAAGTAAATATTATTGTTTTTTTATTAGCCTTCATAGCTTGATTTGTCCCTGTCTTATGGCCCTTCTCTTAATATTTCCTTGTATTGGTTATTCCTTATCTTCTTTATTAGATCATAATGTATTTGAAGGCAGGGATTGAATCGTTGTGATCCTTATATTATTTACGATTTGGATCAATGCCTTGCACATAATAAGTAGTCAACAGATGGTTATTAGATTAAAATGAATTAACTCCTTTTAGCTATATTTGAAGTTCTGCCACCAATCAGCTGATGCTATCTTAAAAGGGATTTTGGATAAACTTGGCTGTGAAGGAGTTTTTACTTGTATGTGGTAATGTGAGAAAATAAAGGTAAAATAGTGAGTTCTCTATGAAACTAAATTCAATTTAAAGGAAAGCCCTTCTCCTGCTTTTTTGGATTGCTGCCTTAACTACTTGTTGAAAATTAAAATTTCTTTTTTTATGGTGTTGTGAAGTGCTTATTTATTAGAAGAATAAAGCTTTAGAAACTGTATGTTAGTCTCTCCAACTTATTCTCATTTCTTTTTTACTTTTTACTGGTCTGTGGTATCTGAAATTTTGGGGACTTATGATCTGGAGTTTTGTATATTCCAAGATCACCAAACAAAAGGTTGAGGGATTCTTTTGAAACTAGATCTGGAGAAAGAACGAGGGACTAAAAATAAAGGAAAAGTAATGACAATGCTAGCTAGCATACCTAATAGCTGTGTAACATCTGTCTCAGCCCTGAGCAATTAGGATAATATAATGAAGATTACCTTTCAAGGTAACTGTGAGACTCTAGTAGGCATTCAGTTTGTGAAATGTTTTGTTTTCAGTTTAGTCTAAAAGAAAGAAATTGTGTATTAGTTATTGGTAGTGTTTTTTTGTGTATTTTGTTTTCATAGTGTTTCCTTTAGAGCCCTCTATAACCCAGAAAAAAATTCATGCCTTTCTCAGGATCTGAAATACAAAATGTTCCTTATCCTTCTGGTGATTTGATTTGATTACATATCATAAATTGTCTACCAGAATTTTTAGTCAGATTAAAATGAAATAATAGCATCAGCCTCAGAATGCCAATGGTAGATATTTGTATAAGTGATTCCAGCTTAGAGAATATACTGGACACCAGTTTTCAGTAAGCTCTGGTAGGGTGAGTGGTGAACTTTAAGTCTGAAGAAGGATTATTTCTGTAATGCAAAATTGCCTTTCACTTTGCATAAATCACATCAAATCAAATGAAAGTGATTGCATTAATTCTCTAAGTGATTGGGCATCTACTCTGTGTGAAGACATGTTGCCAAAATACTGCATTGCAGGAGTACTTGTAAAATCCCAGAGTAAAGTAGGGTTAGAGCCAAAAAGGTAAAATTGACCAGCTTTTCCTCTCTCCTTTGTCATTTAAAAAAGATACTGAAGATGCCATACACATTTTAGAGTTGAATAAATTTGTCTTTTGCCCTTCTATCTTCTCTTAATAGCTAAATGCAGTTTCCTACAAGCAATAGGTATTTTCATTTTTCACCTCTCATGCCCTGTGGACTCTGCTGCTCTCTAGCTTTGTGCAGACTACTAATGAGGCACCACCCTCTGGTCTTCCCTTCCAGGAAGTGAGTGCCATAGTCTCCTAAATGCATCTTTTAGCCTTTACTTCTGATCAGCAAACTTCACTCTTTAGGGCAGTTGATCTCAGCTATGTGTTAGAAAAGAGCAATAAAATAAATTCACACTAAGATGCCTTTGCTAATAGCTGGCAATGGGTTAGTATCTCAAGTTCTACTTGTAAAACAAAACGATAGACTGGCCAATGTTGGGCTCACAGGAAAGAGATTCTGATCAGGATCATCCCTGAGCACTTGGAGGTCATCCACCAGATATCAACTTAATCCTACATGACATGTAGCCTCTCTTCCTAAACTAAAATTTGAATGAATCAGTGCATAATAAACAGATTACTCTGAATCTAAAGTGAATTTTGTCTATAAAGAAGATTCTTAAACTGTAGGTTGAATGGACAGCCCATCTAATATACCAGTGAAGTCCAAATGAGAACCCTAGCAGGGATTAAAAACAGTTGTTTGAAAAGAGATCCTGGTCCACATCTATTTAAAACAGGTAATAGAAAATCAAAAGGAACAAAAACGAATGAAGGACAAAGAATTGATGATTTTGAATATGTCAAGTTCTTAATTATTATTTACCAAACATATGTTAAACACAAGACACTAGGGTTTCAAAAGTAAAAGATGTGATTCAGAATCACTAAGGAGGCACACTCTCTAGGGAGTAGATCTGCAATCAGAGATTTGTTTTATAAATAGGCAATAAACGCTATGATAGAAATAAGTACGAGGTGTTCTCAGAGGTTAGAGTGGTACCCAGTATACACTGGGAGTAGCAAAATGTAGGGTAATGTTCTGGAAAGATTTTATTTGGTAAGCTAACATTAACTGAGTTTTAGGAGGTTGAATAAGGGTTAACTGGAGGAATAAAAAAAAAAGATCTCACCTACTCTCTTGCTCTCCATCTAATTGGAAAGTCATTAACCCCAAATTAGTATTTTTTGTTTTGTTTTGTTTTTTTAAAAAAGTATTCTCTAAGCTCACATGCATATTACAAAATAAATTAAAGGCTGAAAAAGTAATGGAATAAAAGATAAAAAGCTTTCAGATTCCTTTTAAATGCCCAACTGTGTGTGCATTTTGGTAATTATGGGCTCAATTACTCATGTGTGCATTTCTACCAGTTTTACAAATGATCGTTAAAGGTGAAGAGCATAGTAAGCTTAGCCAGAAAGAAACTATTCAAAGTGATTCAGCACTCATTAACTACAAAAAACTTTAAATGAAAACAAGTGAGGTAAACTATGAACATGGATTCAAACACAGGGATGGATGTGCAATACAATACATACATGGGGTTCTCATACTGTGTTGGGTTTATAGTACTGTGCCGAGGTATGATAGAAACTCTAGAATGAAATTTTTATATCTATATAGAGAATCAATTTTATTGAAAAATTTAAGAAAATATAGTTAATAATAAAACATACACAGAAGTACAAAGCAAGCTATGGTAAGTTGAGAACACACACACACACAACACACCTCCTTCTTTGGTTTATTTAGGTAGAACAATTTGAAAAAAAATCTGAAAGAATAAAACAGGGAAAAAGTAAGACTATAAGGCATTTGATTATTTTTATTGAACCTCCTTTTTTTTCATCGCTTATAAATATGTTCAAAGTGCTGTTAGATTCACAGCACAAATTCTGACTTGTAATTCATCTCTCACTACTTAAAATTGTTGCACTTTAAAGGTCTTTTAGAAAAGAACATTTGACTTACTCCACTCAGCTCTCTTTTGGCTGACATTTGCTTTCATGTTCTCTTTTGTTATTTTCAGTTATCACAAAGCCTTATGGAACAGGTATGAAAAAATAAATACAAAGAAAGATCGTTCAGCTGATGTCATTCAAAGGACCAACTCTTGGCCTAAATGTTTCATTTTTTTGGTGAATTATGACATGCAGAATTTTGACATGACCCTGACTAATGTGGAGAATTTAAGGAACAAAATAACAGTGTGAAGATATTCACTCCACAAACCCTGACCTGGAAGCAACATGTTCTATTAGATTGACACAAGTCTTATTAAGTGGGCATAGGACTGAAAGCACAGAGTATCATTATTCAGTCTTGCTTCTCATCACAATGTCAAGTACCTCTCCTATAAAATATGCAGAATTAATGATGCTGGAATTCAGCAGCTCTTCTTGGTTACCATAATTTTCTACTGATATCTTCTTTCCTATCTTGTTTTATGTTTTGGAAAAAAAAAAAAAAGCAGGGCATATAAATATCTACTTAATCACTGAGGAAAAAAATCTTCCTGCTCTCCCTCTTCCCAACACCAAATATCTATAATACAAATTCAAGTGCAGAAGGATAAATATAGCTGTGTGTTCACCCAAAGCAATGCCCTTACGATGATTGTTTAAAATAACATTAGCATGAAATATTATACATTAAAATTAAGAAAAATTAAAATAACTCCATTTAATATAATATAAATAGTAAAATACTTAGAAATAAATTTAACAAAGCAGTATAGA
>NW_011888791.1:11409212-11411433 GCF_000151845.1 Pteropus vampyrus | reverse complement strand
GCTGGGTACTACCTCAAATGAATAGAGCACTAGACTGGGAGAAAAATGATCTAAATTTGAATTTTAGAACTGTTGCTTATTAGCTGCCTCATTTGTAACATTCGTCTGAACACTCATGAATGTGTATTTTTAAAGCAAATTGCATACATTTTGCCATTATCATTAAATAAAGAACTTATAAATCTTTTTAAAGGGGAAATATACCATTAAATTGCCAAAATGATATACACATTGTATTATACTGGTACACCATAGAGATCGATTTTGCCTAATTTGTTTGAATCCCAGTACTATCACTTTTTAGCTGAATAATATTTTTTATTTTTTTATTTTTAACCCATAAATTCTTGTTCCTGTTTATAAACAATGTTTTAATTACTATATACTTCTTGACTAAATAAATAAAATGACTTGGACATAATTTTCCCTCCAGTCAAAACTTAATAAAATATATGTTTTAGTACAGCGGTGCCTGCACACAGAGAGAAACCTCACTGTGACATTTCTACTGTTTTTCTTTTTTTTTTAATTATTGGGGTGACATCTGTTAATAAAATCATTTAGGTTTCAAGTATACAATTCAATAATACATCATATGTATATTGCATTGGGTGTTCACAACATAAAGTTAAATTTCCTTCTGTCATCATATATTTGACCTCCTTTACCCCTATATAACTCCTCTCTTCCCTCTGGTAACCACTAATCAGCTGTCTCTGTCTGTGAGTCTATTTGTCATGTTTGTTTTTTGCTTTCAGTTTTATATTCCACATATGAATGAAATCATATGGTTTTCATTTTTCTATCTGACTTATTTCACTTAACATGATAACCTCAAGATCCATCCACGTTGTCACAAATGACAATATTTCATCTTTTCTTATGCTTGAGTAATATTCCATTGAATATATGAACCATATCTTCTTTATCCAATTATCTATCAAATAACACTTCAGTTGTTTCCATGTCTTGGCCACCATGAATAATACTACTATGAACATCAGGATGCATATATCTTTATGGATAAATGTTTTCAAATTGTGGGGTAAATATCTAGAAGAAAGATTGCTGGGTCATATGATAATTCTATTCTTAGTTTTTTGAGGAACCTCCATACTGTTTTTTATAGTGGCTGTGCCAATTTACGTTTTCATAAGCAGTGTTTAAGGGTTCCTTTTTCTCCACAACCTTCCAACACTTATTATCCTGTTGATGATAGCCATTCTAACAGGTGTAAGGTGATATCTCACTATGGTTTTGATTTGCATTAACCTAATAGCTAGCACAGTTGTGTATCTTTTCATATGTCTGTTGGCTATTTGTAAGTCTACTTGGGAAAAGTGTCTGTTCAGTTCCTCTGCCCATTTTTTAATTGGATTTTTTTTATTGTTGAGTTATATGAGTTCTTTGTTTATTTTGAATATTAGACCTTTATCGAAGGCTTTGTGTGCAAATATACTTTCCTATTCAGATGGTTACCTCTTTGTCTTGATGGTTTCTTTTGCTGTGTAGAAGCTTTTTAGTTCGATGTAGTCCTTTTCATATATTTTTGCTTTTACTTCCCTTGCCTTTAAAGTCAAATTCATGAAATCCTCTCTAAGTCTAAGGTCCATGAGTTTAGTACCTATGTTTTTGTTTGTGCAACTTATTGTTTCAGGTCTTATAATTAGGTCTTTGAACAATTTTGAGTTAATTTTGGTGTATGGTGACGGATAGCAGTCTAGTTTTATTCTTTTGCACATGATTTTCCAATTTTCCCCACTATTTATTGAAGAGGATTTTCTTTCTCCATTGTTTGTTTTTGACTTTTGTCAAAATTTATTTGCTCATATATACAGGGGTTTATTTCTGGACTCTCAATTCTGTTCTCTTGATCTGTGTGTCTATTTTGCTGCCAATACCAGGCTGTCTTGATTTTTGTCACTTTGTAGTATAATTTGAAGTCGGGCAGAATACCACCTTTGGCCTTGTTCTTTTTTCTCAAAATTGCCCTGGTTATTCAGGGTCTTTTGTACTTCCATACAAATCTGATGATTTTTTTGTTCTATTTCTTTAAAAAATGCTATTGAGATCTTGATGGAGATTACTTTAAATTTATGTAATGCTTTGGGTAATAAGGTCATTTTAACTATATTGATTCTTCTAATCCATGAACACAGAATATCTTTCCATTTCTTAGTGTCTTCTTCAATTTCTTTTAATAATGTCTTATAGTTTTCAG
>NW_011888791.1:11403302-11407730 GCF_000151845.1 Pteropus vampyrus | reverse complement strand
ATTTGTAGTTCTTTCTGCTTTCTTTTTATAATTGCTCTCCAGTACAAAGCATTATGATCAGAGAATATGCTCAGTATGATTTCAATATTCTTAAATTTGTGGAGGCTAGTTTTGCATCCTAACATATAGTCTATCCTTGAGAATGTTCCATGTACACTAGAGAAGAATGTATAATCTTTTGTTTTGGCATGAAAGGCTCTGTAAATGTCAATTATGTCCAATTGGTCTAATGTGTTTTTTAAGGTTGGTATTCTCTTATTAATTTTCTGTTTGGATGCTCTATCCATATCTGACAGTGGGATATTTAGGTCCTATACTATATTTGTGGTTTTGTCAGTTTCTCCCTTTAATTCTGTTAGTAGTTGCTTTACATATTTCGGGGCTCCCTGATTGGGAGCATAGATTTTGATAAGTGTTATGTCTTCTTGCTGTATTATCCCCTTTATCATTATGAAGTGTCCATTTTTTTCCTCTTTTTGCTTTTTCAGGTATAAGTACAGCTATACCCACTTTTCTGTGGACACCATTTGCTTGGAGTATCATTTTCCACCCTTTCACTTTGAGTCTATATTTGTCCTTGCAGCTGAGATGTGTCTCTTGAAGGTAGCACATGAATAGGTTTTGTTTTTTGATTCAGTCTGCTACTCTGTGGCTTTTTATTGGTGAGTTTAGTCCACTTACATTTAGGGCGATTATTGAAATATGAGATTTTCCTATAGCTATTTTATCTTTTGTTTTCTGGTAGCTCCATATCTCCATTCGTTTATATGTATCTCTGGATCTTGTGTTTCTGTCTGTTATTTTAATTTGGTGGTGTTTTATGGTTTTTCCCTCTGTTCCCTCTTATTTTATGTTGTGTTTCTCATTTCTGCCTTTGTGTGTGTGTATGTGTGTGTGTGTGTGTATGTGTGTGTTTACCATTAAGTTTATATAAAGGAGAATTTTATACACACCCACCCACCCACCCACACACACACACACACAATCACAGTAATCCTTTATCTTCTGCATGTGCCTTATCTCCATTCCCCTTTGCAGATTCAGATCTCGACTCCCTCCTCTTTTCTGATTTTGTTGTCTCAAATTATCTCTATTTATACTGTATGCTTATTTCTAGGTTGCAGTAGCTGTTGTCTTCTCTTTTTAAAGTGTTTTTTAAAACCTTTAACCATTATGTAATATTTAAACTTATAATATCCTGTTCTTAATAAGGGTTGCACTTTCCTCTTTCTGTCTGTTAGTCATCTTACTCATAGCTATGTATTTCTTTGTCCTTTTGTTTCAGATAGAATGACCCCTTTCAGTATTTCCTGTAATGCAAAACTTGCGGTGGAAAATCCCTCAGTTTTTGTATGTTTGAAATGTCATTATTTCTCCTTTATATTTAAAGGAGGACTTTACTCGATATATTATTCTTGGCTGGTAATTTCTTTCATTAGTTTGAATATTTTGTTCCACTGTCTCCTAGCTAGTAAAGTTAGTGCTGATAAGCCCGATGATAACCTGATGGGTTTCCTTTATAAGTGACCATCTTCTTTTCCCTGGCTGCCTTGAGAATTCTTTGTCATTAATGTTTGACAATTTTAATATAATGTTTCTTGGAGAAGGCATTTTTGGGTTGAGATAATTAGGTATTTTGGTTGCTTCTTGAATTTGAGGATCCAATTCTTTCCATAGGTTTGGGAAATTCTCATCAACTATTTGTTTGAATATGCTCTCTGTTCCTCTCTCTTTCTCTTCTCCTTCTGATATGCCCATTATTCTTATGTTGTTTTTCTGATGGCTTCAGAGAGTTCTTGTAGAGTTCTTTCATTTTTTTCCCCCATGCTCAAGTCTCTCTCTTCTTCCTTCTGTGTCATTTCCATATTTCTGTCCTCAGTATCATTAATTCTTCCCTCCATCTGGTCAGCTCTATTTCCTAAACTTGCTATTTGATTCTTCATCTCTTTTAATGAATTCTTTATTTCCAGACGTTCTATTTGGTTCTTTTTTAGAGCTTCAATCTCCTTGGTAAAGTGTTCCTGTTGTTCATTGATTTTGTTTTAAAGTTCATTGAACTGTCGATTAGAATTTTCTTGCTTCTTGTTGAATTATTTCAGAAGTGCTATCTTGAATTCTGTCATTTACATTGCATATTTCTATATTTTTGAGCTTATTTTCTGGAGATTTTTTATTATCTTTTTGAATTGCCTTGTCACTTTTTCTGAATTGCCTTGTGTTTGATGGACTATTTCTCCACCTAGTCATTAATAGGGATATTCTAGCTTTTTTTTTTTTAATGGAAAATTTATTGTACAGTGATCTGTCTTTAGCAGGTTAATAAGAAGAGGATTTTTCTTTTGTTTTCCAGTAGGTGGCACCCAAGCCTCCTACACTACCCAAGTCTCTTGGATCTCTGCTTTGAGATTAAAAATTCTCTTTATTCTCTGGGGATGTGTGTGTCTTCTCTGTGATCAGGTTGCCTTGGTCCCAGGGCTCCACCCTGTTGGGATAAGGTAAAGGGGGATGGGACCTCTGAAAAGCTCTTGAAGTCTCAGTACTGTCCCACCAGTCAGATTCAATGCTCTTCTGTTTCTTCTAAATCATTCTGACTGGGTTGGGGTAGGGTAGATTGAGAGAGGCCAGCAGAATGTCTATTGCTGTTTTTCTCTAGATAACACTGGCCTTCATGCTTCAATTGTCTTCCTCTTATATCCTCGCCCCTGTCACTGGGACTGGCTGTAGTGTGTGTTTCAGCTCTAGTTGCTGTAGTTTCCCCTAGGTCTCGGTGCTAGCCCTGGGAGGATGGAGATTCATGCTCTGGGATGCTGGGGGAGGCAGCCAGGTCCTGTGACTCAGCTTTCTACCTTGTAATGGTGGTCCCTAATACACAGCTGTCCCTTCTCCGCATTCGGTCTCTGCCCTGCTCTCTACCCTGATCATTGGGCTCTGCCACATGGAATATGCTGATCACTCAGGCAAGTCTGTTCCGGGCTTCAAAGAATGAGAACCACCACCTAACTCTCCCTCCCTCCCCACATTTTGCAGGGAGCTGCAAGACCAGCCTGATGCACTGTCCTGCTCCCCTCCCTTTCCTCTCTTTTCTCACCAGATTCGTGAACCTTCAGATGCTCTGATGCACAGATATCTCAGATATGTCTCTAGACTGTACTGGGTACTAGACTGAGTGTTATCACTTGTTTGTTGGATTGTAGTTGTTCAGTGTGTTGTAATTTTAAGGGAACAGATCAGGGGAGATATCTCATTCCGCCATGCTTCTGACATTACTCAATCTTTTTTACTTTAGAGAATTATGACATGTCATTTTCAAACCTTAGTATACTAGCTTTATGTTTTATAGTTGTCTTTGGGTTACAGTAATGAGGTCATGTTATAGATGAGCCAAGTCATAATGATATTATATCATATATATTTACTCCATAGAGGAGACTCTTATTTTGAATTTAAATATCATAGATTATAGATCCAACATACATAAATTAAATTCTTAGATCTTTTCTGTGGAAAAGATACCATCTTGGCCTAAAGCCTCATTGAAACTGCAACACTTATGCCATCACTATGTGCATTTTAAGCATTATCAGCTTAAGAAGAAAAAAGCATTAACATTTATATGACCATGCCACAGATATAAATGGAAGAAAGCAGGTTGGTTTTCTCAGAAAATAAAACCAGCACAAATTTCATTTAAAGGCTTGACATGGATTTCACTAATAGAGCTAGTTTTTGATAAATATGCATCTGTAACCAAAAAGAAAGATATTTATAATTTATACAGTTAAATTGGAATGTCCCTCAGAAACATGTGAAAGAACACAGTGCATAGTGACTGGAAGTGTATTAGGTATCAACTTGTTGCTGTGATGAGGTAGGAGGTGTGATGGCTAATCACTTTATTCTGTAAGGTTCTCATTAGAGAGTTAGGAGTGTGAGTGGAGCCATACCATTGTCATGTGTGTATGTGTGTGTGTGTGTGTGTGTGAGTGTGTATGCTCAGATGTTCTATAATAAAATGCATTTAATAAAATGCATATTCATTTTATTAAATATTAAAAATATTTTTAATATTAAAAATATTTAAAATATTAAGTATTAAAAATGTTAATATTAAATATTGACATTAAACAAACGAAAGCACAATAAAGCATTCTTATAAAATTATTATCATATTTAGAAGTATTTCCATATTTATGCATATCTTAGTATTTCAGAAATCCTCACAATTTTTGTAAATGAATCATAATAGTGGATGCTTTGGTGTACTTAGTACGTCAAAGAAGTTAGATAGTAAGCATTTTCCATGTAGAATACTGCAATCAACAGTTTTGACTACTTTAAAAGTTTTATAGCTGCCATTGGCCAGTTTTCTTTATATGTGGTTGCTATAAAAAATATTGATAAGCATATTTGCTTCTTCTCTTAATTCAT
>NW_011888791.1:11388527-11403252 GCF_000151845.1 Pteropus vampyrus | reverse complement strand
TTTAAAAGTTTTATAGCTGCCATTGGCCAGTTTTCTTTATATGTGGTTGCTATAAAAAATATTGATAAGCATATTTGCTTCTTCTCTTAATTCATTGCCTCTATTTTTCTTTAGTTCCAGGTCTTTATTTGTTGCTGTTATTTTAATTTGCTTTTTTGTCTCACCCCTCTTTGTATTGTCATTCTAGTATTGTTTACAATGGCATTCCTTTTTGAATTATTTCACTAAGTTCCCTAGGGCATACTTGTTTCTTCTAGTTTCCTCTTTTTCTCAAACATCATCTTGCTTGTGCTCAATCAGATCAATATGCTTAGCCATTTCTTTCAATACTCTTCATTGTCATGGAACTCATGTTTCATTCTAGAGTTTTTAACTTACACCTCTATTTTGCTTTCCTCTCACACACACAGAGGTAATATAATTCCTTCAAAGCTTGCATGTTGAAGTAGTATATACTGAGAGAGGGGTTTCCTTGGAAACACTAAATATGGAAAGCCTCTGTATCTTTCTGCTCATCAACTAGTGGATCAACAGTTGTTGCTCTGTAGAAATTGTCAGTTCATTGCAGGAAACTATGCACATTGTTAACAGTAAAATGCACAAAAAATTAGAGTTGCTTCACTGGAGACAATAATGAGGAAGATGAACCTGAATGTGCTTCACAGATAGAATAAAACATTTATTTTAAAACCTTAAGAATTTTACATTGGGCTGTAAACTATCTTGGTGTCTTCATAAGAGATTTATATTAATTTAAATGGATTTGATAAAATTATTTTCCATTTATCTTTGTCTCCTACCATCATTATTAATTAAATATAAAATTAATGTGATTTTTGCTGATGCCTTTTAAAACTGAGTTCTTATTGGAATAAAGTATAATCATAATTTATACTTATGTGAAGATAGATTATGCTTCTTGGATACTTATAAATTTGTTAATAAGTTTAAAATCATTGTGAAATTATTTTATTCTTTCTTTACTCATTTTATGAAAAACGTACATATGATACAAATGACATTAGCTAACTAGATGAACTCCTTTGTGTTTTTAATAGTATTTTGATAGAATTCTTCAAGTTAATTCTTTAGATTTATTTGATTATAGCTTTCTCCCCTTTTCTATCTTTATGGTAAGCTATTGGCTAAATTGTATATTTAGCCAATAAATGAGAGAGAATGTCTGTACAATACAACAAATATGTTAGTTTAGAAGACACTTTAAAAGGTCAGGCGAGAGAGCATCTATACTATACAAAATAATCAATAAATGTATAATTTTAATAAACAACTAAAAGTGCCAAACTATTTAAAGAACAAAGAAACTTCACCCAAAACTCCGAACAATCAAATCCATAAATTCGTGTTTCATTTGTTTGGAGTGAGAGATTATAGACCAAAAGGCCAGTCCTGATTTAAAGACTGGGACAAATGTCAATGAGGAGTTGGCTCTTGGAATTAAAATATACGTTTAGTCCAAAATATAGATTTTGGTCCATGTGTACCCTTCATTTTGGTAGCTCTTTATTTTACTGGTCTCCATTAAATTATGTAGATTTTATAATGGTATTTCTACTGAGAATGCTAATTTACCTTTTCCATTTATTTCCATATAAATATACTTTTATTAAACTTTTACCCTAAAGTTGGAGAAGAATACATTCTTGAATATTTTTCCCCAACAGTTCAGCACACTGAGGAGCACCGTTCTCTGTCAAAGCAGGTGAGAACTAATTACCATGTGTCTTGGGTCCAAAGTTCTCAATTGCCTCTTTTACTAGCTATGCAAATGTCCTTTCATCCTGGGATCTTGGGTGATTTGTGAACCTACCCTCTAGTCCGCCATACACTTTCTCTCATTAATGCTCATTCCTAATATCTCTGAAGCTTGGTAGGATCCATTGGTTAGGATCCCATTACGAGCAGCTTCCAGGCATAAGAAGCAGAGTGGTGCTGTGTCGTGGCTGCACTTTGTGAGATATGCAGTGGAGCAGGGGCCATCTGGCTCACAGGAGCAGCATAATGCTGCATTCTATCACAAGTAAATGCAGAGGTTTTTCCAGCTGTTACATACACAATCCAGGGAGGACTTGGTTCACAACAGACATTCCTATGACTCTGTGCTACTCCTCCCCCGTCATCCCTTATGAAGTTCACTCAAAGTTGGCAGTACCAAGCACTTCCCAAAGTATATACAGAACCATAATCATTCCAGAATCTTGGAGCCTTCCTAAAAACCCAGGACTTGCTTTTATGTAGAGAATGAACTGTACTCTATATTCTAGTGCTGGTAGCCTGAATCCTTCCTCTTTTTGTATTTGTTAGTTGGGTGTTTCTTCTTCTGTACCAGGGCCTGAGATTCTGAAACTATTTATGATAATTTGGAATATGTTTTCATTTTCTTATAGTCTTTAATTAATGGGGTTCTACATTTATGAAAAACTTTGTATATGTTCTTTAATCATATATTTTTGTTTCACTAACAAATGAAATGGTGGGAATGACTAGAAAGAAATGAGCATTGCTTAGAAAAAGAGGGGATAGGCTTTCTTATAGCTGAGATGATGAAAAGTATAGGTGAGAAATATTTTCAAACAGTTTTTGGCCTTTTGTTACTGGCCATCTGCCTCCTTTTCAGCTATATGTGTTTCTGATTTTTTATAGTATATTTTTTCCAAAGTTTTTGGGAAAACTTTGGTTGCCGGGGTAAAAAGATTCATATTATTGTAGTCTAGTGTTAAAACGGATTATTATAATCTTTTTATTATATGTATCTATGTAGAAGCAAGTGGAAATAAAAAGATTTGACATTTGTAGAAATTAAATGCTTGAAATGACTAAGAAGTTCTACTGTTTGCAAAGTTGAACTAAAGCTGAAACCAATTTTTTTCCCAATAATTCTTTTTTTGCACTTAAAATTTTTTGCATTCTACCTTTATCAACTGCATTGCTATTAAAAAATTTTTATCTCTGAATTGATACCCTTCCTGTGGTTTTGTCTCAGTTAGGTGCAGTTATACTTAGTGAGTCATTTCAGAGAAGCACACACAGAAGCCACAGAGACTGAGCGTAGAGACAGAATAGATTTATTGTTGTCATCAACTAAAACTCAGGTTTCTTTGACACTTACAGTATATAATACTTTTCTGAATTAAATTATATATTAAATATGTGTGAAATGTGTGTAGCAAATAGAAGCAGAGCAAGACTGCCTGGAGAGCCTACCAAGTATAACACTTTGTATAACACTTATATACTTGTATAACACTACAGTGTTTTTGTCAGTTATTGTATGACCTCACCTATTTGCATTTTGTTTGAAAATGTTTTTATGATTTTGAAATAACTCTAAAAATATGTTCCTGCAAAATAATTAACATAAATTGTATATGATTTATAAATATGACTTGATTAACATTAGTTTAAAACAATTGAATCAATTTACAATTACATTTATGTCTAACAATAATACTATGCTAAAATGTTTGCATGGTTCAATGTACTGCTAATTATTTTTTTTCCTTCTATCTCTATCTGTTCTGTGTCTTTTTGGTCTCATGTTTTTCCACTTTCATGTCTTGGTTTTTCTATCCTTTTGAGACTGTGCTCCCTACTTATTGGCATTCCTTAGACTCTTCTATCTTGTGAGGTTCATGGGTATTGTTCTAGTTGCTCTCAGCTCTATATTCTATATAACAAATAGGAATAAAATGTTCTGTGAGTTGGACCTAGGACAGTCGAAAAGCCAGCAATGGGGTCAGTTGTCTGTGTATGGTCAGCCCAAGGGTGTCAAGCACAATTGGTTCAATTTGTTGCAGAAGAAGCAAAGAATGGGCAAGGTGGTAAAGCCTGGGCTAGATTTATGGACAGGATAGCCAAGTACCAATTGTGTGTGTGTGTTTTTTTCCCCTCTAGAGAAAAAGTTGAAATATCACTGAAATGAAACAGAGCTGTTTGAGCCAAGTTTCCACACATCACTCATTACATAACTGGAAAAAATGTAAATTGGCCACACTCCTGCAAAAATAGACAGTGCCCTTAAATAAAAATTAAAGAATAAAACGAAAGTGCTGATACATAGGTTAAACATTTTTTTCCAACCTACTTGCAGTTGCAGTCCTCCAAAGTCAGAAGCTACAGTCTGCTTAAACTCTGAGCTTGAATAATGTCTGGTCTATTGTAGCTTACTTGGAATGAGTGATTTTCATAAAATTTAATTTAATCTAAATTTAGCTCCTCTAATATGCTTCCCAGGAAGCAGTCTGGTTCATACCTCTGCAAAAGAAAACTGAAAAGAGAACAAGGACTATAGAAAAGTAGGGCATGCTTTGTAGAATTTTTTTCATAACATGGATTCTACTTAACCAGTGGCTAAAACCTAGGAAGTGAAAATTTTTTTTATATACATTTTTGTCAATTCAAAAATTGATCTTCTTTCATCCTCTAAAAATGGCAAACAGATATTTAAGGAATATAATTTCAAAGTGGAAATATGGTATTAGTTTTCCAAGATATGTGCATACATTTATGAAACTGTGAGTGAAAAAATCAAGTGGTGGGGAGGAGAGTGCATTGGTATCCCTGACATCCAGGAATTCTTTGTCAAAGGTGAGAAATGAAGAAGTTCAGGTGCACAATTAAAAAAAAGAAATGATTTTTCCTTTTTTCTTGTGCTCTAAAACTTCCAGATGTTGGAAGTGATGGGTGATATGAAGGCAAGAGGGGGATGTGGTGGTGATTTGAACAAGAAAAATGAAATTGTATTTAGAGAAGGAAATCTGCAGGACCTCTATCTAGGTTCAACTGGCAAGCAAATAAATAAAGGAGAAAGACCAAAAATTGTATAATATATTCGAGTACGATGGTAAATAAAAACAAACATATTATAAAGTCACCGCATTATAAACAACTTTAGTCCATGATGGTAGATATGGAGACTGTTGAAATAAAGGAAGCTATGCTAGATTTGTGGGAGAAGATGAAATATGAAGAGGGGAATCAACGAAAAGTTCAGAATTGAGATTGGTCGTGAAAAAAAAAAAAACATGGGAAAATATAGAGGCCACAGTTTTGAGATGTGATGTTTTAATGAATTTTAGTTATACTTTTCAGAATGACAGATTTTCCATATTTGGCAGTCAAGAACTAGTAAATGATTACTTACTAGATGCCAGTTACTGTTTTAAGCAGTGAATAATTCCAAGTGCTTGCATGCAGGAAGTTACACTGGCCTAGATTTTCTGGTGTTGATAGTGATGTATAAAGTAAAATAGGACATACAAAGGGAGGGGAGAAGTTTAGTTAGCATGGTGAAGAATGGTATCTCTGAAAAGGCTGACTTAAAGAATGTCAAATCAGTTGTGCAAAATTCTGGAGGATAGTACAGATAACAGAAGAAACAGCAAGCTTAAAGGCCATGAAGATGGGAATGATCTTTGCCTGTTAAAGGGACAGAAATAAGGGAAGTGCAACTAGAGTGAAATAAACGTGAAGGGAGATTAGATCAGAGAAGTAGGCAAGGGCTAGATTATACAGGATCTTAGAAACCATTCTGGCTGCAATGGGATGCCATTGGTGAGTTTTTAGAAAGGGAGGAAGTAGTGACATATGACTAGAAAAACACTGTGGAGGAAGGATCTTGAAAATTAAAACTGGGAAACAGAAATGTCTGTTAGGAAATTAATGAGGTATTCCAGGTAAGAAATGATGATGGTTTAGACTAGGCTGTAGCATTAAAAAGGTGAGAAATAACCCAGTGGGGGATGTACATTTGAAGTAGAGACAGGAAGAATTACTGATGGATTAGTCTATAGATGTGAGAAAAAAGTAAAAAGATCATTCAAGGATCAAGCTGAGTTTTTAGGTTTGATGCACCATAAGAATTGTGTGCCATTTACTGAGATAGGAAAGTTTTGAGGTTAAGTGCATTTCTCAGGGTAGAATTTATGCTTTACTTGAGCTTTATTAAGTTGCAATGGTGATGACAACTAACTAGTTAGTTTATGAATCTGGAGCAAAGGCTGGTTGACCAGTCTGGAAATATAACCTGGTACAAATGTTATTTAAAGCCATTTGATGAAAAGAATAGTCACCTAAGGAGAAATAGCACCAAGGTCAGGGTCAAAGAGGGTCCTAAGGGGCAATCCAACAATGAAATAGTCTGACAGAGGAGGAAGAAGAGGCAACAAAGGCAACTGAGGAGGTGCACGCAGTGAATAGGAAAATATGATGTGTGACTACTCAGTAGTATATGAAGATTTTCAATGAAGAAAAAAGAATCAAATGTGTCAAAAATTGTTGAAAAGTAGGAAAGAAGGAGAATTAACCATTGGTGAACTACCTCTATTTCTAATGTGATAATCTTCCAACTTGAGTCTCCCAACTTTCATCTGTTGATGGAGCCCTGGCTCAGTACTAGGGAAACAATCCTATTCCTAGGTCAGTAATTCCTATTCTCAGGATCTTATTTAACCCTATTAACCTATTTCTTGGTTGTTGGCTTGCTCCCCAATGACTAGGGTGACCATATATTCCAATTTGCTCAGGGAAGTCTCTGATAATGCTTTTCAGTGCTTCATTTTATGACTAAAAGTTTATGATAAATTATGTGGTCACTCTGTTATCCATTCTGAGTCTAAAGGAACAGGGGCAAGGACTCAGTTACACGGAAAATATATTCTGCTTATGTAAAGTACAAAACAGTATTTGTTGCTTTTAATTTGCAAAGCAGCTGAGTCCTGTGAAGGCTATAGAGATTAAGGGAAGTTCCAGATGTAAGTTGATAGTGAGAGGCTTGGTCAGGTGGTGAGATGGGCTATTCTAAACTGCATTTCACTGTGTATGGCACTGAGGGGTAAGAAAGGAAATAATCTTATATTTCTTGTCCGTAGACTCAAGAGATACCCCATTAAGTGTTCTCAGTGTGCCTCTGGATTGGTTTCAGTGCTTTCCAGCATTTTTCATGCCATTGCACATATTGAACATGATAATATATTTGCTGTTCACTGTAGTAAATGTACCATGCTATGGCTTGCCTGGAGGAAATGAGTTTTTGGTCCATGAGTAACCCATTCGTAACACACTATCATGTCAGAGCATACTACAGAGAAAGCTGCATGAAGGAGACACACTCCTTAGGAGACAGGAGGGAGAGTCCTGAACAATATTATAAGAGACAAGGGAAAAACCACTCTGATATAGGACTGAAAATACCCACTCACAAGAGAGTAGATACAATGTTTCCAAGCAGAGGCTCACTTAATTCAGTGTTAGTCCCCACTTAATACTGGAGGGGAATGTGCTGCTTAAAAAAGGAAAGACATTTCAAATTAGAATTAGTATCATCTATCATCATTATAAATTTTCTATAGATTGAGAAAAGACAACAATATTTGCAATACTACTCTCTGAGAATAAAAAATTTGTGTTAGTGGATTCCTATCCCTTCTAAGATAAAGCAAACAGACTAGGACAATCAAAATCTTATGGATTAGGTCTTCCATCTGAGTTTAAGTTCATAGCTCTTGGATTCTTAAAATAAAACAAAACCATGGTTAACTGATTCCAACTGCATTCCTACCTACTTTTGAGCTTCTAAGCACTGGGCTCTATGAACTATTATAATGATTCTGTGGGCTTGGAACTGGCTTATTTTCTAAATTTGGAGGGTATGGGTCCAGAGCTGCAAAAATCTTGTGCCTTCCTAATGCTTTGAATTTGTCAAAGTAAAGCTCAAGAGAAACTTATTATTGAATAATTCAACACCTTAATTCCTAAAAGACTACACTGATTTCAGTGAAAGAACCAAGGCTTCAGCTGCTAAAAGAACCCTAACTGTAACAGTTGAAATGAACAGAATTAGAACATTGAGAGGGGGATTAATTATTGAATGTTAATTTACAAAAACAAGATATTTTGAGTTTGACTTTGGACTTTAAATTTGGACTTTAACTTGCAAAAAGATATAATTTTTAGATTCAGTTTCTTGCAAAAAATTTTACAATGAAGGGGATTTTTTTATATTCAAATTCATGGCATCTATTAAAACGGTGATTTTTTATTGTTGTAATCTCTTAATATTGTCATTTGATCTGCAGAACTAGGACCTATGGGATAGTGTGGTTGGATGTAATTCAAGATGGAGAATATCATAGAAAGTGAAATTTTAGGCCTTGTGTGTAAACTGGATATGTTACAGAGGATTTCTGATTAACCTTTGCTCTAACATAATTCCTTCAGTGAGATAATAACAGTCTTCTGCAACACCTGTCTGTGTGACTCTTTACACTGCCTATACTTGGACCCCTGCCAGTTGACTGTTCTGCTGCTATTTGAAGAGATACTCTGATTTTGGATTCAGCATGAAATTGTTACTAATGACCCTTTCACCAAAATACATGCAACTTAAGCTTTCCTTAACCTGGTTATCTCAAAGTATTTAGCCTGGTATTAACCCCTGGATTTAGTTACATGATATAGCTTAGTTACTTTAGTCTAGTCCTGGGCTAAACCATTCTTTCTCTTCTTTGATGTATCCTACTGTCATCCAAGACCTGGCCTTGACACTGATCTCTCAGTTGTGCTGCCATGGCCTGAGCTTTTCAATGTGACCCAAGCCACAGCTTAATGTGTGTTTATATGCAATCTGGACTTCTTGAAGAAGGCAGTTTGATCTGGTTTATAAAGATAATACTTGTTCAGGAGCATATTGAATAAAAAGTTGAAACCAAAAAGTAAATTCATTATCTTAGCAGAACAATATTTTTCCTTCTCCAGTGGTAGTGAGAAAATAAGAAAAATTATGGAATTATATATTTTTGAGATCAACTCACCTCATTATTTTATGGATATAATAATAAAACACCAGAGCTGTCAAATATTTCTACTCTCCTATTCCTTCCATTTCTCTTTTTGCAGACTTGGATGCAGACTCAGATCCATCTGGCTCTAGAGCCTAGGAGCCAAACCTCTGTGATTCACTGCCTCTCCCTGTAATTATGCTTTATTCCACATGACCTACCCTCCTCTTTTCATACCTTTTATTAATTTATTTCCAAGAGTGAGAGGCTGGTTTCCTTGAACCAAATGAGAATGATGAATACTGTCCAAGCGGCAAATGCCAGGTGTAATGAAACACAACTCAGAGCTGAATTGTGGATTCAGGCAAACTCTAGTTACTTAAAATATTATGTTTTCACTTTGGATCCCATACTGATGATTAGATGCAGACTTCAGAGTCAGCAAGATCTGATCTGGGTTTTTGTCCCAGATTCACCATTCACTGTATGACTTGTGGAAAGCTATCTAAATTCTTAAAGCCTCAGTCTCTTCAGATGTAAAATGAGGAGCTAGGTCTTATTTCTTTTGAGTTTTTGTGAGAGTTACATGAAATGATGCCAGTCACTGGTAAGAGTTTATAAAATATGAAACATAAGAGAGACACTGCTCTATGTTCTGAGAAAACTCAGTATAAAATCCACTGTTGAAGAATTTCCTTCCCTTTCTTCATCCTGGGGCTTATTTTTTTTTATTTTTATTTTTTTGGTAAGGAAAACTCAGATGAAGAATTTATCTCCTTAGGGGGAGCAGTTTATGCTGGTGCCATCTCTTACTAAGGTTGTACACCTGCTGGGCTTTGCCAAGGGATTAGTACTATAAAAAAGAGAGGCAGAAAAGTCTTCCCTCTGGACCAGACTCAAACTAGATGTCTGTGACTTATTTGAGACAGCAGGTGCTTATTTTATACATTGAAATCTATCTTCCTTTCTTCTTTCTTTCCTCCTTCCTTTCCTCCCTTTCTCACTTCCTTCTTTCTTGCAATTGTGAGATATGCTATACATGCAGCAATGTCACAATTTAACAATCCATTTCACTTTTTGACTGTATCTATCAGAGTTCCTTTAGGAGACCAGGACAACTGTGAGTATTTTGAAAAAAAAAGATTTATTATAGCGATAGACTTTACCCAAATATGGCAGTAGCTGGAAAAGTGAAGTTCTGGAATGGAGGGTTCAGGGATCAGAGAGAGATTATGTGTCATTAACCAGGTTCCTCCTGGAACAGCGTCATGAATGGCAAGTCAAAACTTGCAGGGAAAACCAAAAAGCCAAACACATCCAACCACTAAAGTGGGACCATAAAGAAGGAGCTTGTGGAGAGATCTATGCATTAGGAGAGATCAAGAATTTGGTAGTAGACCAGGGCCAACTTTGATTAGCAAGGCCAGCAAGTGGGAAGACAAGCTGAATATGAAATGGAGGAGGGTGGGGGCAAACTGGGACTCATCTGGCACTTGTACATTTTTTTTTCACCTATTTACCTGACTGTAATGATCTGAGAATAATGGCAGCTGGTTTGCTTGCTTCTTCCAAATCTCATAGAGATCCTTCCTGTAGCCAATTCTTAGACAGAACTATGCAGAGAAGGGGATTCTGGAAAACATAGTTTCCAATTTAACTAAATTGACATGACACAAACTAGCACATTATATGTGGGTTATTTCCAGTTGTGGTAAACAGAATAATGGTATGGGAGGAGGGGCCCTCTGGGTTGGTGGTTGGGGGTTGTGGCTCAGGCTCAGTTTTGCAAGCCGCTGGTAAAATTCAGCTGTTGTTTTTCTGCCCTAATGACTGGGCTCTGCCGCCAGCCACATGGAACTCACAAACTCTCCCAGGCAGGGCTGTTCAGGGAAGTTGCAGCACCTTTTCCCCTCCCCCTCACCCTACAAGGAGCTCCTGGGCTGCAAGAGGCAGCTTCTTTATTTCTCCCAGTCCACTGCCCAACACCTGGGGTTCTGACCTATGGTAGCTCTTATGTGCAGATTCCATGCTCAGACGTGCTGGTTTGCAGTTTGGGTGTTTTTTGTTCAGTTTTAGATGTTCAGCTTATTGCTGTATCAAGCAGAGAGATCTGGGGACGTCTCTCACTTCGCCATGTTTCCCTTCCCGGGGTATGTTATCTTGGACACAAAAAGACAATAGGCTTACTTAAGGTAAACATCGACCATTGTTGAGAAAACTACAGGTCCAGGATGTGACTCCCCAACATGACTGGCTTTTAGTTAGGAATTTTGTATTCAGACCACACTATGTGATTAATTTTGGTCTCTGAGTTTTTAGATCTTGCCATGCTGGCCCTACCTGAGCTTGTCAGGTTTAATAATGGTCTCTCAAAGATGTCCCAGAACATGAAATATGGTACCTTACATGAAAAAATAGACCTTGGGACTTTGTAGATGTGATGAAGATTAAGGACCTTGAGATGAGGAGATTATTCTATTATTCTGGATAATCTGGATGAGCCCAACCTAATCTCATTATACCTTAAAAGTGAAGAACCTTTCCAGGCTAAGTTCAGACGATGAAAGTGACTATGGAAGAATTGTAAAACATATACAGTGTTGTTGGTTTTGAAAATGGTAGAAGGAGGCCATGAGTCAAGGAAAATAGGTGGCTTCTAGAAGCTGTAAAAAGAAAGGAAACATATTCTTTCTAGAGATTTTGGAAAGGAATGCAGTTGTGCTGACACCTTGAGTTTAACCCAGTGATGCCATTGTCAGACTTTTAATCTATAGAAATATAAGAAATTAAATTTGTCTTGTTTTAACACACTGTTTGTGGAAATTTGTTACAGCAGCAACAGGAAACTAATATGTCAGTTTCTGCTACTATGGACAATATTGCTATTCTTGTATTTATTTATATATAGAAGGTTATATAGAGTATATTTTCTAGGGTATATTCCTTGAAATGGAATAGCTGGATCCTAAGTTATATTATCTTCAAATTGCATTCCACAATGATACTAACATTTAAAAAAAACAATGACAATTACCATAACTTGTGATTTTTTAAAATTGAGTTTATATTAAATTATTGACCAATTAGAAGATATTTGCCATTTTTGTATTATTAAGTATTCTAACTCATTCTTATAATCTTTCTCTCCTCTTTTTCAGGTGTCCAATAGTTTTCAATAAACTATTAAAATATAATTTTCCCTACAGAGGTCATACACAATTTTTATTCTTGGCATTTTATATTTATGCTTACTTAAATGATTTTTTAAAATTATAGTATATCTGCTATTTGTTTCTGAAATATAAATACTATTGATTTTTAATATTGATTTAGAATCCACCAATCTTTCAAAACTCTTATTTATTCATGTAGTTTGTTTTTAAACATTTTTTTTTAATATACAGCCTTCTCATCTGTGAATAATGATAGTTTTTTTTTCCCTCTTCCAATATGGATAAATTTTGTTTCTTTTTCTTTCCTTACTAAAATGCCTAGGACCACCAATGCAGTGTTGAGTGGAAGCAATAAAAGTAGGCCTCTGTGTTTTGAGCATGACTTCAAAGGAATGATCTCAATAATTAATCATTAAGTATGAGGTTGGTATAAAGTGTGAGGTTGGTTTGTTTTCATATATATCCTCTAGCAGGTTAAGAAAGTTTTCATTTCCTTTCAGTTTGCTAAGAGAATTTTTTAAATCGACTTTGTTTTTTTAGAGTAGATTTAGGTTCACAGCAAAATTAAGTGGAAAGTATAGAGCTTCCAATACCCGGTCCTTGAACCTGCATAGCATTCCTGTCTTCGTCCTCCTGGGCTGCTATGACTAACTACCATAGACTAGATGGCTTAAACAACAGATATTTATTTTTTATAATTTTGGATGCTGTGAAGCCCAAGATCAATGTGCTGGTAAATTTGGTTCTTGGTGAGAACCTACTTCCTATCTTCCATCTTGCAGATGGCCACCTTCTTTGCTGTATCTTTATATGAGAAAGAGGGAGAGAGGAGCAGGGAGAAGGAGAGGGAGAAGAAAAAGGAGAGGGAGAGGGAGGGAAGGGGAAGAGGAGGGGAGAGAGTGAGCACGTGCACAAGCTGAGGTGTTATTATCAAGAAGTTTCTTTTAAAAATGTTATGAGTGAATGATTAATTTTAGCCATCATTTCTTTTTGCAACCATTACCATGATGGTATAACTTCTCTTTTATCTGCTGATGTGGCAAATAACAGTTGATTTTCTAATGTTAAATCAACCTTACATTTCTATGTAAATCAAACGGGTTTTGCTATACTATCTCTTATTTATTTTGTTGTATAAACAAGCTATGTTTTATTTCAGCCTTTTGAAATTACTTGAAATTTGTTTTGTGGCCTAGTATATGGTCAAAGTTTGTACATATACAAAGTTATATATTGATATACAATGATTGATAAACAACAAAAAATATACATTAAAAAATCTCTCTCTTTTTCTCTTTCTCATTCTCTCTCTTTTTCTAACTGAGAGATACAAATTCAAGGGTTGATTCCTAGAGATTTAGTGTAGCATTTAATTGTACCTAATGAGGTCTCCTTCAATGAACTTTAAGAGAAATCTTAGAGTGGTGTCATTTCCAGGAAACCAGATTTCTAGGCTGTAGGTCATTCAAATGTTCCTGTGATCTATAATTCTGAAAAGTCACTCAGACTTATTGGTGGTAACCTTGAGTAAATACATTAAATCTTTATGATATTAGGTCATATTAGTCTATAAAAGAGCAGAGTCAAAGAAAGGGTGAGATCCATAGAGGCATGGGACATCTTGTAACCAACTAACTGTACCCAATTCCTTTAGAAAAAATAAGGCATCTAAGAGGGGTTTTATATGATTCTTATGTTTACTCGGAGTGCCATGTGCAATTAAGAAATACATTGCTTCCAAAGCATACAAAAATTATAAACCACCCCAAAAGCATATCTGTACAGTCTGTATATACATTTTTTTCTCTTATTTTCATTGACTGGAAGGTCCAAGTAAGTAAGGACTACAGTTTCAGCAACTTGTACAAATTTGACTTCTGGCAGATGGTTATATTTAAGCAGGACTGAGTAGATTAAATTTATATCTAACTTAATAACTTCCTCATTTGGTTCCTAAATAGGAGGTCATTCTAGAAGAAAATATTGGATGTTTTCAGTCAAGAGTAAGGTATGAGTAGCCCGAAGAATCATGAGATAAAATAGGTATTTTAAAATGAAGTCAGCAGAGGCCCTTGTTAACTTTGCTGCTGCTGCCATTGTACATGAAGTAGGAAGGACAGCTTTCGCTCTGGGGTCAGTGAGAGGCTATGACATGTAATAGGCTTCTGATACCTGTTGTGTGTGGAGTTAGCGCCCAAACTTGACTTGATCATCTAGGTACACATATAGAAAAAAAGATTTGTAGTAATTGGGGAGTCTAAAGGTAGAGGCTTTTTGAAGGAAGTTCTTTAAATTATAAAAGACAATTTAGTGTTTATACAAAGAAAAAGCTTAGATGTGTCAGCATTTATCACATTAGAAAAGTTAGGAATCCAACAACCAAAGTATCGTATGAAACAAGGATAATATAAGGGCTAAGACAAGGACTAACGAGTTTTTTGAGGAGGTACATAGATAAAATGGGCCATAACCCTTCAGTAGTTTCTCATTTTAGTGGATATTGGGCTAATTTCATGAAGAGCTCAGTCAACTTGATTGAGGCCATTAAGTGTTCAGCCTCATTTTTGTGTCCCACATCTGAATTGTTTGTAGCCTAGACTTTCTTGGAGATAGATTCAGAGTTTGAGATATCAATAGAAGAGGTTTCGGATAATAAAATCTGTGCTATTATCAAACTGTAGACTAAGGATTTTTGTCCAGAAACTAGCTAGAGAACTACACAAAAGGGTTTTTAAATTATCTCCATGCTGCATG